>NC_089270.1:19072861-19277861 GCF_963930625.1 Muntiacus reevesi
CTTTTTTGATGAATTGGTAAAACCTGCCCAAACAGTGTTGATAGTTGTTTTTTCAAAAAAAAAAAAAAACAATTCAACTGAGTAAAATTTAAAGATCTTACTGGCTTTATTTAATGATTCTTGAATTGGGCATCATCCCATTTAGGAGACAGAAAAGGGTTCCAGGAAGCTGTGCAAAATGGAAGACTTTTATAGGCAGAAGGAGGCAGGACACAAAATTTATTGTACAAAGGGTGGATTGTTTCAGGCAATGTCCCCTTCTTTTGGGGGAAGACAGGGGTCTGTCAAGCAGATTACTGTGCTAGTGCTGACCAAGTAATTCCAGTCTGACTGGTTTAAGGTTACATCCTGGAAGAGGTTGAAATAGCCGCTAGCTTTGGTATTAACTCTTGGTTTGGTGATGTGGGCTCAGGACAAGAGACTCCATTTGGGGACTGTTGTCTCTTTTTTAACATCGTAATCGATTCATCCTAGTTTTAATTGGAAATCTCCCTTTTCATGTCAAAAAAATAATATTGGCTGTTGCCTTATAAGAGATACCCATTATAAAATCCTTCTATAAAAAAAATTAAAAAAAAAAAAATCCTTCTAACCCTAGCTTTCCTAGATATTTTGCAAGGATGAGCACTGAATTTGGTCAGCCTTTTCAACATCCTCATAGGGTTAATCTTATTTGACTCAATAGTGTACTGCATATCTTCATAATAATTACATATTTCCTGAGATAAACTCTCCTAGGCCATGATTTGCTTTTCTTTTACTTTATTGTTGACTTTATGTGCTATTTTGTATTTAGGACTTTTTACTCATGTTGTTCATCACTGTTATTCAAAAAATAAAAATAAAAAATTCAAAAAATAAGTAACTGTAATACAGTTGTATTTGGGGGTGACATTGTACATATGCTTTTGTATCCTAAATTTTACACTTAAATACAATAGCATTTTCCTATGGCATTAGAAGTTCTTCAAAACATATTTCAATGGCTGCAGGATATATTATGGTTTATCATAACTTCCTTAATCTTCCTGTTTTTTTCATTGCTTTAAGTTTTCCTAATTTTGGACTGCTACAAACTGCGGGAGATAGGGAAGGACAAAGAAGCCCATTGGGCTACAGTCCATGGGATCACAAAGAGTTAAGCACGACGTAGCAACTGAACAACAAAAGCATAAATCATGCAAAGATGAGCGTCTTTATGTGTAAACATTTATTCTTACTGCTGATTGTTTCTGTAGTGTATTCGTTTCCAAAGGCTACCACTACAAATTACACAAACTTAGTAGCTTAACTAGGGCATTTCAGGTGACCCTAATGGTAAAGAACCTGCTTGCCAATACAGGTTTGATGTAAGAGACATGCATTGGATCCCTGGATTGGGAAAATGCCCTGGAGGAGGGCACGCAACCCACTTCAGTATTCTTGCCTGGAGAATCCCATGGACAGAGGAGGCTGGCGAGCTACACTCCATAGGGTTGCAAAGAGTTGGGCTTAGCACGCACGCACGGTAACTTAATCCAGCAGAAGTTTATTTTCTCATAGTCCTAGAGACCAGAAATTCAAAGTCAAGGTGTTGGCAGGGTCATGCTCCCTTTGAAGGCTCTAGAGGGAGAATCACTCCTGGCTTCTTCCAGTTTCTGGCACCTCCTGGCATTCCTTGTGGTATCAAAACTCCCGTCTCTACCTGTCTTCACATGGCCTTCTCTATGTGTGTCTCTCTGTGTCCCCTCCTTTTCATATAAGAACATCAGTCATTGAATCTAAGCCATATCTTAAATCTATGATGATTTCTTTCTTTTTTTAATTTTTGGATCACATGGTAGCTTCATTTTCAATTTTTTGAGAAATATCCATATTGTTTTCCATAGTGACTGCATCAGTTACCTTCCCATCAACAAGGCACATGGATTCTTTTTTCTCGGACACTCCAACATTTGTTATTTCTTATCTTTTTGATAATGGCCATTCTAATGGGCATAAGGTGAAATCTCATTGTGTATTTTGATTTGCATTTCCCTAATAATTAGCAGTGTTGAACAACTTTGCATTTGCCTGTTGGCCATCAGTATATATTCAAGATGATTTGTTTTTAAGATGCTTTGTTAATTATACCTGCACAGGGCCTGTTTTTAAATAAGGTAACATTCATAGGTAATGAGGGGTAGGACTTGGGTTTATTTTACTTGAGAGGAACAATATTTAACCCACTACACTTTTTTTGAGTAGAGATACAAAGGCAAAAAACAGGTATCAAAGTATCTCTTGATACTTATTACCAAATTGTTTTCCAAAATGCATAAGATGGCCTGGTTCATCAGCGTTGTAGAGTACTCATTTACCTACAGCTTCGCCCAATTTAAGTATTACCATTGGAAAAAAAAAAAACCTTTTTTGGATTGGGTACAAATAGAAACTGATTTTTAAAAGTTCATTTCATGAATTGTTCATAAATTTGACAAAATTCTGTGTACTTAACATGGAAATTTCTTTTTCTGTAAAAAAAAAATTTTTTTTTGGCCAAGTGGCATGTGAAATCTTAGTTCCCCAACCAGAGATCGAATCTGTGTCCCGTGCACTGGAAGCATGAAATCTGAACCACTGGACCACCAAAGAAATACCTCTGTAAAATCTTTTGCAATGTCTTTGCCCATTTTTACTTTAATGCATTTGCTGTTTTCTTATTTATACAGTTATTATAAATGAAGAATATTATCCTTTGGTTGCACTGCTTGTAAATATTGCCCCAGTTTGTCAGTCAGTTCAGTTGCTCAGTCATGTCTGACTCTTTGCAACTGACCCTATAGACTGTACCATGCCAGGCTTCCCTGTCCATCACCAACTCCCAGAGCTTGCTCAAATTAAGAGTCAGAGATACCATCCAACCATCTCATCCTCTGTCATCCCCTTCTCCTCCTGCCTTCAATCTTTCCCAGCATCAGGGTCTTTTCAAATCAGTTCTTCGCATCAGGTGGCCAAAGGATTGCAGCTTCAGCTTCAGCATCAGTCCTTCCAATGAATATTCAGGACTGATTTCCTTTAGGATGGACTGGTTGGATCTCCTTGCAGTCCAAGGGACTTTCAAGAGTCTTCTCCAACACCACAGTTCAAAAGCATCAATTCTTCGGCTCTCAGTTTTCTTTATAGTCCAACTCTCACATCCATACATGATTACTGGAAAAACCATAGTTTTTTCTAGACAGACCTTTGTTGGAAAAGTAATGTCTCTGCTTTTTAATATGCTGTCTAGGTTTGTCATAGTTTTTCTTCCAAGGAGCAAGTGTCTTTTACTTTCATGGCTATAGTCACCACCTGCAGTGATTTTGGAGCACCACCTGCAGTGATTTTGGAGCCCAAGAAAATAGTCTGTCACTGTTTCCGCTGTTTCCCCATCTATTTGCCCTGAAGTGATGGGACCAGATGCCATGATCTTAGTTTTCTGAATGTTGAGTTTTAAACCAACTTTTCACTCTCCTCTTTCACTTTCATCAAGAGGCTCTTTAGTTCTTCTTCGCTTTCTGCCATAAGGGTGGTGTCATCTGCATATCTGAAGTTATTGATATTTCTCCCTGCAATCTTGATTCCAGCTTGTGCTTCCTCCAGCCCAGCGTTTCTTATGATGTACTCTGCATATAAGTTAAATAAGCAGGTTGACAATATACAGGCTTGACATACTCCTTTCCCTACCTGAGGTGTCAGTTCAGTTCAGTCGCTCAGTTGTGTCCAACTCTTTGTGACCCCATGAACCGCAGCACACCAGGCCTCCCTGTCCATCACCAACTGGCAGGGTCCACCCAAACCCATGTCCATTGAATCGATGATGCCATCCAACCATCTCATCCTCTGTCATCCCCTTCTCCTTCTGCCCTCAATCTTTCCCAGCATCAGGGTCTTTACCAATGAGTCAGCTCTTCACATCAGGTGGCCAAAATATTGGAGTTTCAGCTTCAACATCAGTCCTTCCAATGACCACCCAGGACTGATCTCCTTTAGGGTGGATTGGTTGGATCTCCTTGAAGTCCAAGGGACTCTCAAGAGTCTTCTCCAACACCACAGTTCAAAAGCACCAATTCTTCAGCACTCAGCTTTCTTTATAATCCAACTCTCACATCCATACATGACCACTGGAAAAACCATAGCCTTGACTAGATGGACCTTTGTTGGCAAAGTAATGTCTCTGCTTTTTAATATGCTGTCTAGGTTAGTCATAACTTTCCTTCCAAGGATTAAGCATCTTTTCATTTCATGGGTGCAGTCATCTGCAGTGATTTTGGAGCCCAGAAAAAGGAAGTCAACCACTGTTTCCACTGTTTCCCCATCTATTTGCCATGAAGTGATGGGACCGGATGCTATGATCTTAGTTTTCTGAATGTTGAGCTTTAAGCCAACTTTTTCACTCTCCTTTCACTTTCATCAAGAGGCTCTTTAGTTCTTCTTCACTTTCTGCCATAAGGGTGGTGTCATCTGCATATCTGAGGTTATTGATAGTTCTCCCTGCAATCTTGATTCCAGGTTGTGCTTCTTCCAGCCCAGCATTTCTCATGATGTACTCTGCATATAAGTTAAACAAGCAGGGTGACAATATACAGCCTTGACGTACTCCTTTTCCTATTTGAAACCAGTCTGTGTTCCATGTCCTGTTCTAACTGTTGTTTCCTGACCTGCATACAGGTTTCTCAAAAGGAAGGTCAGGAGGTCTGGTATTCCCATCTCTCTCAGAATTTTCCACAGCTTGTTGTGATCCACACAGTCAAAGGCTTTGGCATAGTCAATAAAGCAGAAATAGATGTTTTTCTGCAACTCTTGCTTTTTCAATGATCCAGCGGATGTTGGCAGTTTGATCTCTTGTTCCTCTGCCTTTTCTAAAACCAGCTTGAACATCTGGAAGTTCTTCACGTGTTGCTGAAGCCTGGCTTGGAGTCTTTTAAGCATTACTTTATTAGCGTGTGAGAAGAGTGCAATTGTGCGGTAGTTTGAGCATTCTTTGGCATTGTAAATTTTAAAAATTTCATGTTTTTCTGGTGCCTCAACATCCAACAGACAGGCTGTGGGCACCCTGCCTGGATGAGCAAGTCAGTGTGATGGGCTGGAGGTGCCATAAGCTCCCCTCTGACCCTCCACTGACTGTGACCTCGTGACGTTCAAAGATGCCAATGAAATCCCCTGGCGCCTTTGGCATGTGCACTTTCCCCGAGCCCCTGTGAAGGCACTGCCCTCGGGGACGCATTGTCTCGGCTGCCACCTGCGCGGTTGAGCCGCTCCCCGGGCACTCCTCCCGCGTGGTCCCCTCCGCGTCCCGCCGCACCTCCCTCTTCTGGGACTCCTGCGTCTGACCAAGCTCTTTCACCTTCATACCCCTCCCCATGGTGGTGTTCCATGTCCTTGTCAGACTGATCCTCCATAAACAAAAAACACCCCAACAACAGTTTAAGTAATGTTATGACTCCTTGCAACACATTTGGCGTGGAGGATGGGATGATCTAAGCCAGGGATGGAAAGCCCCACAGAGATGCCCCAGGATGACTCTGGCTGATGAATGGGCTGTGGCACCTGGGCTCAGGCATTTGGAAGGCTCTGTCTTGGCATTCAAGTGCCACCTAGACTCCAAGAATCTCCACCCTTAAGTGCAGACCATGCCCTGAGCCCAGTGGAACGTCCCAGGATCTCGTTTCCCAGTCGCGAGCCTCACAGGAGAAGGCTGGTCATCTTGGGGCTGCAGGTAAGCAGAGCCGCTGGGCAGCTAGCCTGTCATTTTGCCTGTATCCTGGTTGTTGTCGTTCAGTCGCTAAGTCATGTCTGACTCTTTGTGACCCCATGAACTACAGCCAACCAGGCTTCCCCGTCCTTCACCATCTCCTTGAGTTTACTCAAACTCATGTCTATTGAGTCAGTGATGCCATCCAACCATCTCATCCTCTGTTGCCCACTTCTTCTCTTGCCCTCAGTCTTTCCAGAAATAGGGTCTTTTCCAAAGAGTAAGCTTTTCGCATCAGGTGGCCAAAGTATTGGATGTTGAGCTTCAGCATCAGTCCTTCCAGTGAATAGTCAGGGTTGATTTCCTTTAGGATGGACTGGTTTGATCTCCTTGCAGTCCAAGGGACTCTCAAGAGTCTTCTCCAGCACCACAGTTGGAAAGCATCGATTCTGCACTTAGCCTCCTTTATTGTCCAACTCTCACATCCATATACGACTATTGGAAAAACCATCGCTTTGACTGGACGGAGCTCGGACTAATTAGGGAAGGCCTGTGCTCAGTCATGTTTGACTCTTTGTGACCCCACGGACTATGGTCTGCCAGTCTCCTCCATGAGATTTTCCAGGCAAGGATACTGGAGTGGGCTGCCATTTCCTTCTACCACCCGTATGTTGGTTAAGGCACCGTGAAGTGGTACCAAGGGCTGAGTGTCAGCGCCCACAGCCGAGGGGTCACTGTGGCCCGTGGTATCGGCTCATGACCCCGTCCACACTGCCCTGTGGCTTTGAGTGACACCGGGAGTACCCCTGCCTTCTCATTTGGTGTCGGGAGACCCCGCACAGAGTGTCAGCCATGAGGTCCTGTAAGGATCCATCCTGCTGGTGATGGCAACCCCATCTGCAGCATCCCTCTTTCAGCCCCCAAGCCCATAGAGTATCAGGGATCCCATTTATGCAGACAGGTGGCCCAAGTGGGAAAAAAAAGGGCTGTGGCGTGTGTAGGGGGAGGGGAGGAGCACTTTAATCCTGCCCCCCTAAAATACCTGAGGCTGTTCCTCAGTTTACCTGAGATCTCTGGGTCCACTTAAGTGCTATTGACACGCTAGTAGTCTCCTTAGAATTAAATTGGCACTGAACAAAGAACTTGAGGCTGCTCCAGATCTCCCGCTTATAGACCCCAGCCCCTCTAGAGGGAGGTAGATGGGGACCCCCACCCCAAGAGAGGACATCTCCCACCCCCTTCTTCACAGCTGCAGTCACTGGAGACTACCAGGAGTGTGTCCAAAGACAGAGGGAAAAAAAAATAGCTGCTGGGAGATACAAAACACTCAAAAAGATTTTACCAAAACAGCAAAAAAAAAAAAGAGGGAACGAAAAAATGGGCTGATTATCCTGTGGTTGGTTGGGGGCAGGAGGGGAAGGCAGTCCCAGAGAGACTTCTGCCTGGAATTAAGTCGGTCCTTCCTCTTCTCCCTTCCCCTTTATCACAACTAAAGACCAGTGCTAGCAGGAACCTAAATAAATAAAGTGTTGGGTAGACAAACTGCCACTTTTGGTGGCTACAAGCCCAAGGGAAAAGGAAGGAAGGGAGGAAGGAAGGAGCTGCAAACCTTATGAACCCAGCAAAAACCAGAGGTAGCAAACATCATCCTAGTCCAAGATTACTTACTGATTAAACCAACAGTGACAAAAAAAGAACTAAGTAGAGGAAAAATAATAAATCACAGTCTCCTCCAAGGGCATGCATAGCACACACATTATAGTGTATGTTAGTAACTAAACATCATTTTGTCCTCTTTGGATTCTGATGACAACATACTTCTCATTTATGAATTTTACTTACAAATTGAAATCTACAGGCACTCCTACCAGTGTCTTCAAAAACTCCTCCTATAGAGGCTCTGGCAGCCTCTTTTCATGCCTCTTGAAGTCTCCAGACCACTTATTAATATAATGGCCATTGGTTGCCCCAGGGCTTCTGATGCAAGAAACTGCCCCCTTGGTCTCATGCTATACACCATTAAAACAATGAGTGATGGCCACTTGCTGAGCTTTCCTGAAAACAGAAGCTCTCACAGACCTGGAGCCTGTGACCCTCCACACCCAGCTGTCCCTTCTGCTTTGTATGTGTGGTTTGTTGCTCAGTCATGTCTGACTCTTTGCGACCCCATGGGCTGTAGCCCACCAGGCTCCTCTGTCCATGGGATTCTCTGGGCAAGAATATTGGAGTGGGTAGCCATTTCCTTCTCCAGGGGATCTTCCCAACCCAGGAATCAAACCTGGGTCCCCTGCATTGCAGGCAGATTCTTTACCATCTGAGCTACTGTGAGTGCTTCTGCTTTGGATCATAAGCATGCCACAAGCTTAGCACGGCTCCCAAGGCCTCCTTTAGACAAGAGGGAGCCCCACTAGGGCCTTTTGGTGTATTCCACCTACAGGAGGGGGTGGTTTCCCTAGACCTCTGTCCCTTGCCAGATGCCAGGGTACTGGAGAAGGTCACCCCCAGACCACTTAGCTACCTGGAAGGCATCCTTGGATTAACTGAGGGAAGAGCAGTGGGAGTTCACGTACGGTACAGGTGGCACTTCTCACTTCATACAGGATGGAGTTCAGTGGGATGCTGCCCCTTTCCAGATCGTCCTGAGCCAGATTGTCCCCGATAAAGCAGGGGACCCAAGCAACAGCATACTCAGCCACACTCCAGGGGGTCATCTCACCGTCTGGAAACCCAGGCCAACAATGGCTCCGTCTCATATTTATTGCAAACTGTTGGGCTATAGCCTAAAAATTATCCCTTTCAGGGTAAAATATTTTAGAAATCTCTTGCCTCACTGATACCCAGAATATAAACCACAATTGCACAGGTCTCTACATATACTAAGAGGCTTCCCGGGTGGTACTAGTGGTAAAGAACCCGCCTGCCAATGCAAGAGACATCAGAGACACGGGTTCAATCCCTGGGTCAGGAAGATCCCCTAAAGGAGGGCATGCAACCCACTCCAGTATTCTCACCTGGAAAATGGAGAATCGCATGGACAGTGGAGCCTGGTGGGCTACAGTCTATAGGGAAGCAAAGAGTCTGACACGACTGAAGTGACTTAGCACACACATACACTGCATATATTAAGGCCACAGTACAAGACTTTGCCAGGACTCTCCTTGTCTTCAGAGTTACAGACGTTACTGGCAGTAACCAAGATGCACATTTTCACGTTTCAAAATTCACAACGCAGGACACTTGGAAAAGTAGCCGACAGGACCTTTTTTTGGGCTGCCGGATCTTAGTCATGGCGCATGGAATTGTGTGGGATCTTTTCAGTACGATACACAGGCTCTCTGCTTGTGGAACACAGGCTCAGTAGTTGCAAGTCGCCAGCCTAGTTGCCCTGCCCTACGGGGGATCTTAGTTCCCTGACCAGGGATCGAACTCAAGTCCCCTGCATTGCAAGGAAGATTCTTTACCACTGGACCATCAGGGAAGTCTCCCATAGAACGTTTATGTCCTTGAGAGATTCCAAATAACCAGTTTAATTGAGAGACACTTGGTCTCTCAAATGGGCTTCCCATGTGGCACTAGTGGTAAAGAATCCGCCTGCCAATGCAGGAGACACAAGGGACGCGAGTTTGATCCCTGGGTTGGGAAATGACAACCCACTCTAGTAATCTTGCCTGGAAAATTCCACGGACAGAGGAGCCTGATGGCCTAGAGCTCACGGGGTCACAAAGAGTTGACATGACTGAGCACTCAGTACCCCTTTTCAAATTCTAGAACAACCAATAGTAAACTCTCAAATTCTCTATGTTGCCCCAAGCCTTATTTTTAGAAATTTTCAATCTACCTCTCACCACTTCAGGCTAGAGGTCAGATCAAGGGCACATACTTTCCTAGGAGTCATTAACCACAGCTTATTCCACAGGCCAGGCCCCTGCTCGCCTGAGAAAGGACTCATTTGAACCAGAACTTTCACCAAAACTAAAATAGCCACACACCACTCTGCTGACTGTTGGTCTTATTACTACTAGCCTAGGCATTTCCGCTGGTTTACAGTCTGGAAGTTCACAGCAACTCACATGGGTACCCACTTGGAAAGGGTCCCCCCAGTCCCACATCCCAGACAACATTGTCCTGGCCCAGAATCTCATGGCTGGAGATGACATCGCCCCAACACAAGACCACGGCATTGGAGACAACTTCACCCTCTGTGTCTGAGATGTCTTCATCTCTTACACTAAAACCGCCACCCCAGGGACACCCACGGACCACCTCTCCTATGGACAAAGTGGACATGGGACATTTTTCTTTCCTTCCTGAGCCTGCTGTCTGCTTAGCCCTCGATTCTAGTATACTCCTTGCTCTCTATTAAAGCATACACCCTCTGCCTCCATGGCTAAAGGGCGAAATAGAGGTTACTAATATAAATAGAGAAACTTCCCTTGTGGTCCAGCAATTAAGACTCTGCACTTCCAATGCAGGGGTTTTGGGTTTGATCCCTGGTCTGGGAAATAAGATCCCACACACCAAGTGGCACAGCCAAAAAGAGAATCTTTGGATTTTCTTAGTGTTCCAGTGTTAAGACTCCACGCTTCCACTGCAGTGGGCTCATGTTCAATCTCTGATCAGGGAAGTTCCACATGCTGTGCTTTGCAGCCAAAAAAATTTTTTTTAATTAAATTGATGCAGATTGCTGCTTTCTCCAAGAGACACATGTCTCACATCAACCAGCCCTTTGACTTCCTGGGGAAAGGACCACCCATTCCCTAATACCTTTTCTTATACCCTCCCCGCACCCAACTTGCAACCACAGTCTCTTGCCTTCTTTCTCCAACCATAACCTTCTTTTTCCTCCCCATTGGTTAAACACAGTACATTGTGCTCTAAATAGTGGCACCTTCAGGTATGATTGTGACCCAGACTCATAGGCACAGCACCTTATATATTTTTCCTGGTTGGCTCCCCCATCAACGCTTTTCCTAAGGAAACCATACCCCAAGAGGCAACGGTTACACTAGGGTTTCCAAGTTCTTTACCCACCAGGTGCTTCTGGCTTCTGTCAACCCAAGGGCGATATTGATTCCTATCCTGATAAGGTTTGCCATAGCCTCAGGAGCAACCAGCCTTGGCACCAGTATAGGGGCTGTTCTCAGACAAAGTCAAGTCCTGACTGCCAACCAGCACCTTTCTGTGGCCTTTTCAGATCATTCAGAGGCTGGACAAAATGCTTTCCCTTAGGCAAAAAGCCCGTGAGTCCCTAACTCAAATGGTGATAGATGACAGACTGGCTCTTGACTACTTACTAGCCAGGGAGGGGTTTGTGCCATTCAGGTGTGCCCTTCTCCCCAGATGGCATCTTAAATTAAGAACATACAGATCAGGGACTTCCCTAGTGGTCCAGTGGTTAAGACGCCGTGCTCCCAGTGCAGGGATCCAGGTTTGATTCCTGGTCAGGCAACTCGATCCCACATGCCGAAACTAAAAGACCCCACATGCTGCAGCTAAGACCCAGGGCAGCCAAATAAATAAACAGAAATAGATAAATACTTTTAAAAAGAAGCATGCAAATCACAAGGAGGCCCAGGCCACCCCATACCAAGTTGACAAGTGACTTCCTCAGCACCTGAGCTGCCACGTTGGGAAAGTGAAAGCCCGGGTTCTTTTGTTTGATGGTTCAGTTTCAGTACACTCACACAATGAAAGTAAAGTTACAAGCTTTATGACTTACAGATCCCAGAAATGGGGGCGTGCAGTGAGCCAGGGGAAGGGCAGCCCTCCATAGTGGGGTGGGTGGGGGGAGCAGAAGATAGACAGCAGGGTAGCAAGCACCTTTTACCGATAAGGTGGTTGGAACCAAGGTTACTAGCTTTTCTGGGGGCTCAACTCTAATTGGTTATTTATTTTTTATTGCAGGATAATTGCTTTGCAATGTTGTATTGGTTTCTGCTGTACAATAATGAGAATCAGTTGTAACTATATATATGTATATTTTATATATATATATCCCCTCCCTCTTGAGCCTCGCTCACACCTTCCCCCCATCCCACCCCTCTAGGTCATCACAGAGTGCTGGGCTGAGCTCCCTGAATTATATCACAGCTTCCCACTAGTTATCTGGGGTTTCCTTGGTGACTCAAATGGTAAAGAATCTGCCTGCAGTGCAGGAGGCCCATGGGTTGCCATTTCCTTCTCCAGGGGATCTTCCCGACCCAGGGATCAAACCCGCACCTCCCTGCATTTGCAGGTGGATTCTTCACCACTGAGCCACCTAGGAAGCCCCAAATGTCTACTATCAGTGTATAAAATATACTATAAAATGCCTGAGCAGCAACTCAAAATAGCTGTTTCCTCATCACACACAGTACCTCCTACTGTATGGCATTATTAACTCAGATACAGGCCAGACTACAAGGCATGGGCCAAGAGGTAAAGCTCTCTCATACCAGCATCTTCTAAAAGATTTCTTTAGAATCAGAGATGCTGTCCTGTTCTCTTCTTGGCTATTGCCGACAAAGTGACATGCCTGGTTGTGGGACTGGGTTCCATATTCTCGTCATATATTGTCACCTATCGCAGAGTTAGCCTTCCATGGCCAAGTCAAGCTGTTCCGCTCACTTTAACATCTCCACAGCCCAGGTGACAGATGTCATCCAGCCCGCCTGGTATTGTCAGTGATGTTGCAGCGTCACAAGGCCGATGGTATACTATTACAAATTTGTAAAACTTCATATTTCCCTACTGCCTCAACATCCCCACAAACAGGCTATGCGCACCCCCCGCCCAGGTGGCCAGCTTAGAAATAGGCTGGTGCCTACCACAAGCATCCTTCTTCTTGTTTTCTTCCAATTTCATTTTGTTTCTTTTAAAAATTTTATTCCTTTTCTGTATTTTTGGCTGTGCTGGATTCTTCACTGCTGCAAGCATGCTTTCTCTAGTTGCGGTGAGCAGGACTGGTCCCTAGTTGTGGTGTGCAGGCTTCTCATTGCGGTGGCATCTCCTGTTGCAGAGCATGGGCTCCAGGTGCATGGGCTTCAGTAGTTGTGGTGCGTGGGCTTATCTGTTCCTCGGCATGTGGAATCTTCCTGGAGCAGGGATTGAACCTGTGTCCCCTGCATTGGCAGGCGGATTCTTAACCACTGAACCACCAGGGAAACCCTCTCCCCTGATTTTGACCTGCTGCTGCTAAGTCACTTCAGTCGTGTCTGACTCTGTGCGACCCCATAGACGGCAGCCCACTGGCTCCCCCGTCCCTGGGATTCTCCAGGCAAGAACACTGGAGTGGGTTGCCATTTCCTTCTCCAATGCATGAAAGTGAAAAGTGAAAGTGAAGTCGCTCATTCGCGTCTGACCCTTAGTGACCCCATGGACTGCAGCCTACCAGGCTCCTCCGTCCATGGGATATTCCAGGCAAGAGTACTGGAGTGGGGTGCCATTGATTTTCACCTAGTGACATTCCAAAGCACCAGTGATATCCCCTCATGTCTTCTGCTTGTGCACACTCCCCTAGCCCCTAGTAAAGTCGTCTGCCTAAGGTGCCTTCTTTCTTTCCCCCTCTCTGCTCCCTACCCGGCTTGACTGAACCCACTTCCTGACCGCCGGCCCCTTCTCCCTTGTAGTCCTCTGCCAGGCCTCCCCCTTCTAGAACCTGTGAATATAATCCATCTCTTTGACTTTCAAACACTTCCTTGTGGTGTTATACCAGTCCACACCAGACTGATCATCAGCAAAAGCCCATTTTAAGTCATATAATTATTCCTTACAACCCAGGTACCTGTGGCCTCCCCAACCAAGTCACTTCTTCTGCATGTAGCATCGGATCATTCCAAACAAAACCTCCAAAGTGGGTGGGAAAAAAAAGATGCAGCAGTTTCCTGGTGATGTAATCATTTAACACACAGAAACAATTATACTTCTGTAACTTAATGCAGGAATTTCTCTTGGGACTGCTCTGTTCAGTTGGTTTGTTTCTTGTTTCTTGCAAAAGGCCACATTATTTTTATTATTGAAGTTTTTGATGTTTTTATATGTATTTTTAAAGTTTATAATACACTTTAACAGATGTCAGGGCAGCCCCCTTCTTGGCTCTCATTCCAGATGACATTGGAATCTTCTTGAAGTTTTATGAAACCTATGTAAAACTGTGGTTGGTAAAGTTTAATGTGTATTAGAATCACTTGGGGCTTAGTAAGAAGATAATTTTCTTGAAAACCTACCCCTCTTGTTTTTCTTTTAAGTCTGGGCTCAGCCCAGGAATCTGAATTTCAATAAGCATCTGAGGGATTGTAAAGCAGTAATCCCTAGACCCCAGTTAAAGATACACTGCTAGGGGAAAGTTGCAAGGAACAACTTTTTTACTGTCTCTCCATTTATTTGGTCTTCTTTTTATTTTTTAGTCAAGTTTTCCCTCCATATGTTACATCTTGCTCATTGTGAGTAGGTTTTTTTTTTCCTATTATATTTTGTAATTGTTATTGCTAGTACACAGGAAAGCTATTGATTTCTTAGATGTTTATTTTTTATCCAGCCACTTTGCTGAGTTCTCTTATTAAGTCTAATAGCTTTTCAGTTAAATCTTTTGTAAGGACAAGGGGAGAGCGAGATTGGTAAACCAGCTCAGCACCTGGGAACACTTGATTTTTGCTTCCTTCTTTACAGCATTAAATTTAGTATAAACTATTATATCTAGTTTATATGTCACTTCATTGTCTAGAGTTTCTAGAACAATGCTAGATGAACACTCATAGGTGGTGGTTTAGTCGCAAAGTTGTGTCCCACTGGAGTGGGTTGCCATTTCTTTCGCAGGGGATCTTCCTGACCCAGGAATTGAACCCAGATCTCCTGCGTTGCAGACAGATTCTTTACCAACTAAGCTACAAGGGAAGCTGAACACTCATAGGATTCACCCTCAGTTTATTCCTGATTTTAAAGGGAATGTCTCTGCTATGGTTTCATGGTTTAGAATGGTTTTGGCCATTGCTCTTCTCTGTGTTAGTCACTCAGTTGTGTCCGACTCTTTTCAACCCCATGGACTGTAGCCCGCCAGGCTCCTCTGTCCGTGGGATTCTCCAGGCAAGAATACTGGAGTGGGTTGCCATTTCCTTCTCCAGAGGATCTTCCTGACACAGGGACCGAACCTGGTTCGATCCCTGGGTCTCCTGCACTGCAGGCAGACTCTGTACCATCTGAGCCACCAGGTTGCTGTTCTGTGGACCTTTAAAAAAATCATGATAAGGAAATAGCCTTCTATTCCTACTCTTCTTAAAGCTGCCTTTAAAAAAATTAAGGCATGGGTATAGAATCTGTGGGGAGGAAAAATTCTTTTTCCTTCTACCCTACTGGGTTCCAGCTGAGGCCTGATAAATTGGACTGACAAAAGACAGGGGAACTAGAGAAAAAAAGCAAGTTTATTAGCATGTGCATCCTGCTTACACATGGGAGTGAGCAGAGATGAGTACTCAAAAGGGTGGTTAGGATCTGGGAACTAATGAGCCAGACGTCCTGGAGTGTGAAGTCAAGTGGGCCTTAGGAAACATTCGTGCTGCCCTGCTTAGCTGCCCATGGGTAACCATCCCCTTCTCCAGGGGATCTTCCCGCCACAGGGATTGAACCTCTGTCCCCTGCATTGACACCCAGATCCTTTACTGTCTGAGCCACCAGGGAAACCTGAGAAAGCTTTACTATGAACAAAGCTAGTGGAATTCAGATGAGCAGTTTCAAATCCTAAAAGATGATGCGATTAAAGTGCTGTACTCAATATGTCAGGAAGTTTGGAAAACTCAGCAGTGGCCATGGGACTGGAAAAGGTCAGTTTTCATTCCAGTCCCAAAGAAGGGCAATGCCAAAGAATGTTCAAATTACCATACAGTTGTGCTCATTTCACACGCTAGTAAGCTTATACTCAAAATCTTTCAAGCTAGCAGTATGTGAACTAAGAGCTTCCAGATGTACAAGCAGGGTTTTAAAGATGCAGAGAAACCAGAGATCAAGTTGCCAACATTTGTTGGATCATGGACAAAGCAAGAGAGTTCCCGAAAAACTTCTGCTTCATTGACTACGAAAAGGGCTTTGACTGTGTGGATTACAACAAACAGTGGAAAATTCTTAGAGATAGGGAATACCAGACCACCTTACCAGTCTCCTGAGAAACCGGTATGTGGGTCAAGAAGCAACAGTTAGAAATGAACATGGAACAATAGACTGGTTCCAAATTGGGAAAGGAATACGTCAAGGCTGTATATTGTCACCGTGCTTATTTAATATATATGCAGAGTACATCATGCAAAATGCTAGGCTGGATGAAGCACAAGCTGGAATCAAGATTGCCAGGAGAAATATCAATAACCTCAGATATGCAGATAACACCACCTTAATGGCAGAAAGCCAAGAAGAACTAAAGAGCCTCTTGAATGTGAAAGAGGAGAGTGAAAAAGCTGGCTTAAAACTCAACATTCAAAAAACAAAGATCATGGCACCTGGTCCCATTACTTCATGACAAATAGATGGGGAAACAATGGAAACAGTGCCAGATTTTATTCTGGGGGGCTCGAAAATCACTGCAGATGGTGACTACAGCCATGAAATTAAGACACTTGCTCCTTGAAAGAAAAGCTGTGGCAAACCTAGACGGCATATTAAGAAGAAGAAACATCACTTTGCTGCCAAAGATCTGCATAGTCAAAGCTATGGTTTTTCCAGTAGTTATGTATAAATGTGAGAGTTGGACCATAAAGAAGGCTAAGCGCCAGAGAATTGATGCTTTTGAATTGTGGTGCTGGAGAAGACTCTTGAGAGTCTGTTGGACTGCAAGAAGATCAAACCAGTCAATCCTGAAGGAAATCAACCCTGAGTATTCACTCACAGGACTGATGCTGAAGCTGAAGCTCTAATACTTTGGCTGCTTGATGTGACGAATCAACTCATTGGAAAAGATCCTGATACTGGGAAAGAGTGAAGGCAAAAGGAGAAAGGGGCTGGCAGAGGATGAGATGGTTAGATAGCATCACTCAGTGGACATGAATCTGAGCAAACTCCGGAAAATAGTAAAGGACAGAGGATCCTGGCATGCTGCAGTCCGTGGGAATCAGATGCAACTTAACAACTGAGCAAAAACATTTTGTTGTATGTCAGTTACACCTCAATTTAAAAAATGAAGAATTTGGAGTATATACCTAACTTCCGAGGGGAAGGGGGAAGGGGAACTTAGGGAAAAACAAATGATTCTGGCTGGATTGGCCTTTCCTTGGGAGAGCAGATGGTGTGACAATGTCTGACTTTTCTACTGTGCATAAAAAAGATTACAGTTGCTTCTGAGAAGATTTAGCACAGTCAAGTTCTTTGGGAAATCCCGTAGGCAGAGGAAGGATTTCAGGAACTCCAAAACCTTTATTTCATGATAGTTCTGTCAAAGGGGCAGATTTGGGGGTGGCATATCCTAATCCCCTCAAATCTCACACAGTGCCTTTTCAGTGACTAAGTGATAATATTATTTTCTTTTTTTTTTTTAAAGAAAAAGTATGTTAATATAATTTCTAAGGTATTTCCACTCTTCTGAAATAATTCGTATCTAGTTGTAGCTTATTCTTGTCTTGCACTCTGAATTTTATTCCTTACAAAAGCAATCTCTCCAACTGTGAGAATTTTAATTCTAAAAAGTAGCTTTCCTTGCCTAACTACAGTTGACAAGACCAAGGTGTAAAAGCAGATTGCAGTAAAAAATAAATAAAATCAAAGGGGTGGGGGTTAAAAGAAAAAAGGGAGACTGGAGCAAGGCACCAACTTCAGTTTTGACTGTGGAACCAAATTCACAGGGAAAGTTCTAGGTGGTAACCTCTTCTAACACAAACCAGATTTGTTGATGCTGAAACTTCTGTTGATAGACAACCTTTTTCCTGATCCACATTCTTTGTGTGTGTTTGTGTGTGTGTGTGCTCAGTCGTGTCCAACTCTTTGCAACCCGTGGACTCTAACCCACCAGGTTTTTCTGTCTGAAGTTTCCCAGGCAAGAATACTGGAGTGGGTTGCCATTTCCTTCTCCAAGGGATCTTCCCAGCCCAGGGATCGAACCTGCATCTCCTGCATTGGCAAGTGGATTCTTTACCACTGTGCTATCTAATTGAACAGAAAACATTTCTGTGATTTCCTGATTCATTGAGAAACTGAGTGTGCTTTGGACTTGGAGTCTCCTTTGTTTTTGTAAATTTGGATAAATACTTCTTAAACTGTGGTCATTTGGGGAGATTATCAGAATATTTACTGGCGTGTTTTGGAGTGGTTCCCTAATGATCAATCTGTGGATTGGGAAGATGGAGCCAAAGAGATTTTTTTGGTCCACTCAGGAAACTCACACACAAGATCCAGGGAGAGAAATGATTATTGTTTTTTTTTTGTTTTTGTTTTTTTTTTTTGTATAAGGGCATAAACTGTGGATATTTGAAAAAAAATCAAGAATTTATAATTTTTGATAAAGAATTATAAAATTTCATCAATTCAAAACTAAGAGTTGATGTCTTTTGTTTTTATTCAGAAATGAAATTGGTCTATAGTTTTTCTTGGAGATAATGCTTTTCTGTTTTTGGTATCAAAAATACCTTATTTTCAAAAAACTGAGTAGCTTCTCATATTTTTCATGTTCTAATATAATATATTCAGTTTAAAATTGACTTTTTCTTAAAATTTTGCAACTGTTAAAGGGATAATATTCAGAAAAAAAGGAAAATTTTGACTCACACAGATAGAAAAATGAACATGTGTCATAGACTTTATTTTACTCAGTAATCAGTAAGGGAGCCAGGCAGATGTTATAACCAGCTCAAAGCGAACTTTTTCAAATGAACATATTTATAGATCAATACTGAATTATAGACAAGAAATATTGAAATGAATGAATAAATGTACAAATGAAAACACAAGTGTTTTTTCACAGATAAAAGGGGAATCAGTTGCGCTTCTATGAGACACAGCAGAATATGCATGTGTTTTGATAATAATGGTGTTACTCTTAATTACCTATAATTTATAATTGTAAAATAGCTTTCATAGAATCAGATAACCTGGAAAGCTGTCCTCTAGATGGTAGTTTTCCACTGAACACAACTTTTTTTCCTACAAAAGTGACACAGTAGTAAAGCTAAAGAAATGCATTTATTCAACAAAAGTTTGAATTTCTATCCAGCGTCAATTTCTTTCTGAATTTGATCCATTTGGATTGCCTACATTTAGATTCAGTTTTGGAAATTCATGTATTTCCAGAATATAGTCCATTTCATTGAGATTTTTCAAATTTACTAGTATTCAATTGCTTACAGTATTTTCTTCTCTATTTTCTAGAATTTTCTTTTATATTATTTTTGAAGTCCTATGATTCAAGTATCAAAAATTATGAAGTTACATACTGAAGAGTATCTTTCCTATATGTCCACGTGTGCATGTTAAGTCGCTTCAGTCGTGTCCTACTCTGTGTGACGACTGCAACCAGCCAGGGTCCTCTGCCCATGATATTCTCCAGACAAGAATACTGGAGTGGGTTGCCGTTTCCTTCTCCAGGGGATCTTCCTAACTCAGGGATCGAACCCTGGTCTCCTACATCTCCTGCATTGGCAGGCAGGTTCTTTATCACTAGGGCCACCTGGGAAGCCTTCTCCTCTATGTCCTCTATCTGCCTAATTCCCACTCCTCCCAACAAGTAACTACTGTTTATTTTATATATGGTGTGTATATATAAAAATATACACACATGTATATACATAGTGTACACTGAAAAAAAAACGCACAACGTGAACGCTGTGAGTGCAGTTTTATTTGGGGCTGACAGCTTCTTTAATAGGTCCAAGGACCTGCTCTGGAGAGGTGGAGGTGGGGTGAGGTCAGTATATATATGACATTGGCCAAAGGGGGTCCGTGCAGTCAAGCACACGTTTTGGCGGAGGCTTCCTGCTAGTCACAAGGAGCAGATGTCACCATTAATGATTTTAGTGCTTTTCTACATGTGAGCAGGTGAAAGAATTTGGGTTCATAAATTTTCTTCTGAAAATATAAAACTCTCTGAAGGCCTGTTCTTCCAGTTTTCCCCAGAACACAGAATGACCTGATCTCTGCCCTGAATTCCTTTCGGGGTGTGTTGGAGGACACAGCCTGAACTGGTTAATAGAGCTACAGGTTGTAGAGCCTCGTGGGAAGTGATACTCATTAGTTGGTAACACCAGTCAGTGTGAATACATACTGTAGACATTTTCTAGCAGTAGTTTTGCATATTTTTATTCTTAAGATATTTTATTTATTTAATTTTCTGTGGGGAAGGCAGTGGTGGTTTAAGAACCAACTCTTGGATTTTTCTTTGTGTTAATTTGCTCTTTTTTATAATGCATTGATTGTTGCTCTTAGCTTAATTGTAATTCTCCCTCTTAGTTTCCTTATTTTTGTCTTTTTTCCCCTGAATTCTTGAAGAGACTGCTTCTTTTATTCTTTCTTTGTTTTGTTATTATAATGAAAATATTTAAGGTCACCCATTTATTCCTGAGTGTAACCTGACCTGCATATTCCTACATACAATATTTGACAAATTCAGAAAGATTATGCCAGTATGCATTATCACCAGCACTAATTCTTGTCATTTTTATTAAAATTTTTCTGACTTAAGAAGCAAGCATGTTATCTCACTGTCTTAATTATACTCTTCTTTTATGTTCCCCACTGGCTTCTCATTCTCAGTTTATATAATCCATTGTGCTGATCTTGCCATAGTTCCCATCCCAAAAGATCTTTGATCCTGGCTTTTCTTTGAACTGTTGCTCCATCTGTGTACTTAGAGCCAAACCTCTTAAAACAGTACTCCCCATCCCACTCCTTTCTCAACCCAATTGTATGCTAGCTTCTGAGCCATACTCTGAATACCATTCATGCCAGTGTCATCAGTGATTTCTGAACTGTCAGATGCAAAGACCTCATCTTGTTTCTGGTCTTTGCTGAGCTCTCAAAACATTTGATGTTGTTGACCATCTTTTCTAACAATATATTCTTCCTTTTGCTCAACTTCCGTGACTGTTTTCTCAGCCTCTGTTTCTCCGCGTGTACGTGCTCAGTTGCTTCAGCCGTGTCTCTCTTCAACTGTGGACTGTAGCCCACCAGGCTCCTCTGTCCATGGGATTCTCCAGGCAGGAATACTGGAGTGGGTTTCCATGCCCTCCTCCAAGGGATCTTCCCCACCCATGGATCGAACTCATGTCTCATGCATCTCCTGCATTGAAGGTAGATTCTTTACCCACTGAGCAACCTGGGAAGCCCTTCCCTTTCTCCCTTGCCTCTAAACATGAGTGTTCTGCAACCTTTTTTCCATAAAATAAAATTCATATTTTATACCAAGATAAGAAAAATTTAAACATGAAATATTTGTCTGCCTTTTGGACTCCTCTCTTTCCCCTACCATACCTTGTATATCTGCATTATGCAAGGACTAAACCTCCCCTATTGGCAGAAATACCTGTTCAACCATAAACAGCAACCTTTTCCCAGCATCAACAAGACAACTCCTTAAAAAATAACATTCCTTCTTGAACTTGTAAGAGACCACAATGATGCTTAGATCTGGATTGTGCAAACTGTCAATAATATGTCATCTGACATTCAGCCTTCTGTCTCAGAAAACTTCCATAACTGTGTTTTGACTTGTAAGGGGTGGAACAGTTCTGGGAGCTTTCTGCGATACTGTTCCCGGATTTTAATCCTCAAATTAAAATTTTCATTTCTTTTCGATAGACTGATTAATTTTCTGTCGACTCTTCTCATCCTATACTGTCTGAATTACTGGAATGGCTGCCTTGGCTTGAACTTTGAATCTTGACTTGAAACTCTGTGGAATTGACTCCCAAACCTCTTGTCTTTAACTTCACCCTCTGTTCTGAACTGTGTATTTCTTTTCTGAATGTCCCAAAGGCCTCTTAGATGCAGCTTGTCCATATTATCATACTTGTTCGTTTCCTTGGGCATTTTGATTTTCTTTTGGCCATTCTTGTCTGATTCACTTTGCTGTACATCAGAAGCTAACACAACATTGTAACGCAATCATGCTCCAATAGAACAACAACAAACACCCTTTCCCTGGCTTCCGCAACAAAACTCTCCCTTGTTCTCCTGTCTGGCTGATGACTCACACCCACTCGCCTCTGCAGTATCCCCTTTGTCCTCTTCTCCCGATGTGCCCGGGTCCTCTGTCTTTGGCGCTGCTGGGCTCTCCCTCTGCTCTGCCCTCTTCCCGCTCCCTCCCCACTCGCTCATCCCCTGCCCCCATCCACACTCTCCTTAAGTGATGTCTCCCTTGCACTTTCATGGCTCCCCCATCACCAGAAGGCTTAACGCCCAAATCAGTTATGTCCAGACTGCCTGCTTTCCTGACCTCCAGGCCTGTATCATCTGCTGCCTTCTTAACAACTCTGCTTTCATCCCTCAGAGACACCATAAAACTTGACTTGTCCAAGATAATGGGCCGAGAGGGCAAAGAAAGTAGAAATAAGAGAAATGGGAGAACAAAAGAAGGAGGGTCTTGGGAAGGAAAAAATTGTCAATGAATTTTTATGCCTCTTCTGCTTTGTCCCTGCTGTGTTGGGGATGCTTACCACCCCACCCACTTTTCCACACTAGCCGTGATTTCCAAAGTCTAGTGGTCCAGTGGCTAAGACTTTGTGTTCCCGATGCAGGGAGCCTGGGTTCAATTCCTGGTCATGGAACTAGATCCCACATACCGCAACTAAAGATCCAGCACAGCCAATAAATAAGTAAATAAATAAATATTTTAAAAAAACCAAAAAGCTCTCCAGGAGATTCTGAGGCCTGCTAAGGTTTGAAAATCCCTGACTTAGTGAATTCCCTATTCATCCTTCATGGCCCAGCATCAGTATTACCTCATCTGCAGAGCCCTCCCCAATCCTCTTAGACAAAATTAATGACTTCCTCCTCTGTTTTCCCACAGTACTTTATCCATGCCAATTATATAGCACTTATTCTATTATAGTTAGCTTTTTAAGAATTCTTCCTCTCCAACAGATTATAAGGTCCAGGGTTATTATTGATCTTCATATTTCGAGCACTAGGCCTGGTGCCTGGTATGAAGTAGGCATGTTACTTGATCACAAATTACTTTTATTCATTCTGCCCTCCATGACATCCTGTCACTCCCTTCTTACCCATTCTTTTTCTTCCCCCCTTGCCTTGAACCTGGCTTCTGGGCATGAATAAATCATCACAGTGAGATCTTACTGTTTAAAAGCAATGTTCTCATTGGATTCAAAGGTTCAACCCATTCATATCTATCAGGTTCAAAGCGAGCAGAACCACAAATAGAGATATATAGGTATGTGTGTGTGTATGTGTGTTTGTGTGTGTGTTTCGATGTGGTGTATGTGTGTTTGGATAATTGTTACAGGGATTTGAGCTTATATGAGTGTAAGCTGAATAAACTAACCGTGCAAAGCCACTGTCTTCACTTGAATGCTGGAACTTGAGTCCATTTGGGCCAAGATTTGGGAAGGGAGAGAGAGCTGTGAAGGGAGTGTGGGGAAAGTGAAGGGAAACCAGACCCCACAGGCGTACAGTGGAGCTCATGAGCGTGAACTTGAACCCAAGGACAGACTGGAACAGGACGGTTCTGCCTCAAGCCTTGATGATATGGATGTCCCACATGTGTAGCCAGTGCCACCGCCATGGAGCTAAAGACACTCCCAACCCAGCAGTCAGAGGCGCTAAAGGAGAATCCGGGAAAGGGGAGCAGCTTTGGCCAGTGGGTACCCCTCACTGAAGAGAAGGCCAGCAGATAAACACCCACAGGTGGGAGCTGCAGGAGCTCCTGCCTCAGGGACTGTCCAGTGGTTAAGATTTCCCACCCGTCGTACAAGGGACATGGGTTCAACTCCTAGCATGGAACTAAGATCCTGTATGCCACACAGCATGGCCAAAAAAACCCCACACCTGCCCTGAGCTTCTGAGAAAGAAAATAAAATGCCTCTGTGCTTCTAAAAGTACTCCAAAATAAACTTTTTTAAAATGGCTGCTGCTTCGCTTTTGCCTCCAAATCTCATGTGAAAACATGCCTTGTGCCCCATTCTCACCAAGAACAGACCAGGAAGGAAATTCAGGAAAACTTAGTTTAGGCTGGCAAGCTGACACCTTACAAAGTCACCACAATATCCATGAGTCTGATTCTGAAATTGTTGTTGTTGTTCAGTTGCTAAATTGTGTCTGACTCTTTGCTGACCCCATGGACTGAAGCATGCCACGCTTCCCTGTCTTTTACCATCTCCCGGAGCCTGTTCAAACTCATGTCCATTGAGTCAGTGATGCCATCCAGCCATCTCATCCTCTGTCATCCCCTTCTCCTCCTGGCCTCTATTTTTGCCACCATCAGAGTCTTTTCCAGTGAGTCACCTGTTCGCATTAGGTTGGTGAAGTACTGGAGCTTCAGCTTTAGCATCAGTCCGTCCAATGAATATTCAGGGTTGATTTCCTTTAGGATTGGCTGGTTTGATCTCCTTGCTGTCCAAGGGACTCTCAAGAGTCTTCTCCAGCATCACAGTTTAAAAGCATCAATTCTTCAGCTCTCAGTCTTCTTTATGGTCCAACTCTCACATCCATACATGACCACTGGAAAAACCATAGCTTTGACTAGATGGACCTTTGTTGACAAGGTGATGTCTCTGCTTTTCAATATACTGTCTAGGTTGGTCATAGCTTTTCTTCCAAGGAGCAAGCATCTTTTAATTTCATGGCTGCCATCATTGTCCACAGTGATTTCAAAGCCCAGGAAAAGTAAAGTCTATCACTGTTTCCATTATTTCCCTATCTATTTGCCATGAAGTGATGGGACCAGATGCCATGATCTTAGTTTTCTGAATGTTGAGTTTTAAGCCAGCTTTTTCACTCTCCTCCTTCACTTTCATCAAGAGGCTCTTAGTTCCTCTTCTCCTTGTGCCACAAGTGTGGTGTCATCTGCAAATCTGAGGTTATTGATATTCCTCCTGGCACTCTTGATTCCAGCTTTTGATTCATCCTGCCCAGCCTTTCACATGATGTACCCTGCATGATTCTGAAATACCTGAGGTTTACTCTCTGGACTGAAAACTCTGCAATATAGGCAATATTTTGCAAGAAAAAACCCCACTGTGAGCTGAATTGTAAAGGAAAACCCTGCTTAGATTGGCTGACAGTGGAACTGGTTCCAGAGAGATGGATAAGAATTACATAGGGGAAGATGAGGACATCCCAGGGGAGACAAATCATGATTCTCAACACAAGATCATCAGTCACTAGTGAAAGGTATAATTATGCTGAGGACATTATCTTTACTGAGGAAGAACAGATTTTAGAAAGATTATCAGTAAAAGTTAAAACAAAGCCTCTGAATTTAATTAATTAGAATATCCTTTATGCATTATAGTTTAGTGAGGTTTTTTAATACTAGTGAGTGTAATAAAGGATAACAGAGTTTAGTCGAATATAGTGGGTGAGAGCATGGACTCCCCACTTAATAGCCTTGTGACTTGAAGCAAGATATTATACTTTTGTAAGCCTTGGTATTCTCATTTGTAAATTGGCACTAATAATGGTCTCTACCCCACAGAACTGTTGTGAGGACTTAATAAGAGAATGCATGTAAAGTACTTGGTTGGCAGAATATTAGGCACATAGTATGTTAACTGCTGCCAATATCTCATCGTCATTGTTGGTGCTGTTATTACCAATACTGCTATTATTTCTCCAAGAAATACTTTCCAGGCAGGCTGGTTCCAAAGATTCAGTGATACCTTTGATCTCAGCAGACAGGATCATTGTTGGCAGAAGAAATTTGCTCTTGTTGTCTTTATCTTTCCTTTGGATTCAGATGTTGTTGCCTTTGTCTCTTCAGCTCAACCCCCAAATTCATCCCTCTGCTTTCCTGTAAATCTTCTCTTTCCTTTGCCTAAGTCATGGGCTTTGCAACTTTTCTCTACTACCTGCTCTACAAGGCCTTGGGCAAGGATGGTTTGAGAGCCCAGAGCGCAGCAGTTAATATGGCTAGAACCCCAGCCTCCCGGCCTGTTCGCGAGTTGGGTGTCCATGTGCACACCCACCATAGTTGGTCAATTGACCCACCCTCAGGTGCTAGCAGGAAGGAGTGAGAAGAGGTTAAAGCAATTGAGGGGCAAGGCTCTGTGGCAGCCTGAATGGGAAGGAAATCCAAGGAAGAGGGTATACAGGTTTATGTGTGGCTGATTCACTTTGCTATACAGCAGAAACTAACATAATATTGTAAAGCAACTATACTCCAATTAAGAAATAAAACAACTAAAAATTAAACAAAAATAAAGCAATCGTAGGTCTTCCCTGAAGCAGAGTGTAGAGATTTGTTCTGTGGAGCCATGGAGAAATAGACTGATGTCCGCCCACAGCCATGGATTTCAATTTACAACCATAATTAGAAGCTGTTAAGCCTTTTTCTGCCTGAGAGAAAGACCTGCATATTTCTTTATCTTTGTAAAACAATTAAAAACAACAAACAAAATGTTATCCTTTAATTAAAGAGCTATCCTAACCTCTTTTTTTTACCGTGATTATCATTGAGTTTTCATAAATCTTTATCTCCTGCAAATCTTCAGTTTCATCCACTCCCTCTACCGCCCCCCACCCCTGCATCTTTAATTAGATTTCCTGGTTTGTGACCACTTTAACTGGAGAAAAATCACTGCAGTGGAATTTGAAATAATACAGTCCCTTCTGGCTTTATTACTTAGTTTCAGTATTGATTCAGTTCAGTTCAGTTCAGCCTCTCAGTCGTGTTTTACTCTCTGCGACCCCGTGGACCACAGCACGCCAGGCTTCCCTGTCCACCAACTTCCGGAGCTTGCTCAAACTCATGTCCATCGAGTCAGTGATGCCATCCAACCATCTCATCCTCTGTCATCCCCTTCTCCTCCTGCCTTCAATCTTTCTCAGCATCAGGGTCTTTTCCAGTGAGTCAGCTCTTTTCATCAGGTGGCTGAAGTATTGGAGTTTCAGCATCAGTCGTTCCAATGAATATTCACGGCTGATTTCCTTTAGGATTCACTGATTTGATCTCCTTGAAGTTCAAGGGACTCTCAAGAGTCTTTTCCAACACCACAGTTCAAAAGCATCAATTCTTCAGCGTTCAGCTTTCTTTATAGTTCAACTATCAAATCCATACATGACTACTGGAAAAACCATAGCTTTGACTAGACGGACCTTTGTTAGCAAAGTAATGTCTCTGCTTTTAAATATGCTGTCTAGGTTGGTCACAGCCTTTCTTACAAGGAACAAGCGTCTTTTAATTTCATGGCTGCAGTCACCATCTACAGTGATTTTGGAGCCCCCCAAAATAAAGTCTGTCACTATTTCCATTATTTCCCCATCTATTTGCCATGAAGTGATGGGACTGGATGACATAATCTTGGTTTTCTGAATGTTGAGTTTTAAGTTAACTCAGTATCGATTGGATCCTCAGAATGTACTTTCATTTATATACTTCTCCTTTAAAACAAAATCTATGGATCCTTTCAAAGAAATCATTTTTTTTTCTTCTTTAAAAAAAAAATCATTTTTTTTCTAAGCCCAAGTTGATTTTATTCCAATTACAAAAATTCCCTCAGTAGAATAAAGGGTTCCTAGTCATTGAAAGGTGTATTTTGCAGGCCCTGTCTCAGCGATGTTTCCAAGAATGAAATGCCTCAAGCATTCTTTCTGGTCTCACCTTCCACCTTCAAAATATTTCTTGAACTTCCCTGGTGGTCCAGTGGTTAAGAATCTGCCTGCCAAAGCAGGGGACACAGGTTTGATCTCTGGTCTGGGAAGATTTCACATGCAGTGGGGCTACTCAGCCTCCACTCTGGAGCCCATGCTCCACAACGAGAAGCCCTCACACTGCAACTAGAGAAAACCTGCACACATCAATGAAGACCCAACACAGCCAAAAATTTTATTAGAAAGTATCTTGAATTCATGTGTTTCACAGTGTCCCAAGTGCTACTGCTTTGGGTCAAGATATCTGTGTGCTGCAGTCCATGGGGTTGCAGAGTCGGACGCGACTGAGTGACTGAACTGAACTGATCCATGTCTCTCTCCAAGACTGTGCAAGAGCTTTCGGCTCCCCCAGTACCACAGCCATACCGAAATCCTCTTTGGTGGTAAAACAAGTTCATTTTCTAATCGTGTCTCCATGGCTTTGTTCCTCTGCCCAGGATTCCCTTCCAGCTTTGTCTGCCTGGTGAATTCCGTCCAGACCATCTTAAATGTCACCTTCTCTATTCATCTCTCCCTAGCTTCCTCAGGGGGACTAGGCATGCCTGACTTTGGGCTTGGTAGAGCTTGTTTGTATTATGAAAACTATGACATTTGCATGTGTAATTATCTGACGCTGTCCCACTCCTCCTCTAGACACCTTGAGAGCAGAATCCTTGCCCTCTTCATAAATATACCCAGGGAAAGCACTTAGTAAATACTTGTTGAGTAAATGAAAGCAAAATCTCCTTTAAAACAAACAAATAAAAAAACTCCTTTTTTTAGGTTGGTATATAAATAAGAAAGAATAAAGGAGACAATTACTTGTATATTTTTCTGAAGAAACTAGTGAAAGCTGCAAGTAACTTGTTTGCAATTTAAAAGAAATGGGTTATTCTTTCACAGTCAGAGGATAAAAAGCAGGGCTCCCAAGATATACTTCACTCATTTTAGAAATGGATAATATCTGCCTAAATATACAATGAATGTCTTTGTAGGAAAAAAAGGCAGATTTTGTTTTTGTTCAAAAAAGATCAAAGAACAAAATGGTACATCTGAGATAATCTTAGTTTCTGCGACCCTGCTTTGAATTATGGTCGTTTTAGGTGTTGTGTTTTAATAAAGTAGGTTATTTGACCCTACCCAGTCTTTCCTCTCTAAAAAAAAAAAAAATTATTTGTTTGGCTGCACTGGTCTTAGCTGTAGTATGTGGGATCTTCGATTTTCATTACAGCATGCAGGGTTTTTAATTGCTGCATGTGCGATCTAGTTCCCTGACCAGGGATTGAACACAGGCCTCTGCATTGGGAGCTTGGAATCTTAGCCTCTGGATGTGAGAAACACACTCACCAGCCCAAACTCAAAGAATGGACTTGGAGACCTGAGGTGCAGGGAGAAAGGGAGGCTTTAATGACAGTGTTGTGAGATGGGGTGTCTGATGGACAGGCACACCCACAGTGGTTAAATCGAGCATCTTATACCTAGCACACAGATCCCTCCCCGCAGTTCCACAATGGTGAGTACTATGGGATGAACAATCTTGCCAGACATCACATAAGTTTGTTCCCTCCCTCTTTATGGGCTGCCCCGTCCCTGACATCCTGTTTCCCCCTTTCCTGCACACCTATTCTCCTTCTTATGTTTTGAAATGAACCCGCACCAAAATCCTAGGCATCCCTCCCTCCCTTTGTTTGCTCAGACTTTCCAGTTTTGTAAGCCTTATGGCTGTCGGCGGTTACATCAGCATGCTGTCACTCAAAGCTAGCTATTCTTGAAAATGAACCACTTTAAGTTTTTTATTTCTTACATGGACCACCAAGGAAGTCTTTCCTCCCACTCTTTCATCATCGTATAGAATGCTCAGGACCCTACAGTTGGCTATCTGATGCCTCTCAGGACAGTACACATTTTGATTTCATGCACTAAGATGCCAGGTTTTCTTTGCACCCCAAATAAACCTAGTTCATTTCTGTCGCTCAGTCGTGTCTGACTCTGCGACCCCATGAATCGCAGCACGCCAGGCCTCCTAGAGGCACCTCTTTATTTTTGTAAATCCATCATTTAATGCAACAGGAAGTAAAAGTTTATGTGCTATGACCCCCACTAACTTTCAGAATATATTCTGGGGTGTTTTGTTGGCGCTTACTTCCATTATATCAAAACCATTTCAGGAATATTCGATGGTTTGGTTTCTCCACATTGTTTCATTTGGTCAGTTATGGACTTTGGTAACAAGGACAGGGTATGCCTCACAATTCTTTTCTTTTTTTTTTTTTAATCTTTATTGAATTTGTTACAATATTCAGTTCAGTTCAGTCACTCAGTTCTGTCCGACTCTTTGTGACCCCATGAACTGCAGCACGTCAAGCCTCCCTGTCCATCACCAACTCCTGGAGTCCACCCAAACTCATGTCCATTGAGTCGGTGATGCCATCCAACTATCTCATCCTCTGTCGTCCCCTTCTCCTCCTGCCCTCAATCTTCCCCAGCATCAGGGTCTTTTCAAATGAGTCAGCTCTTTGCATCAGGTGGCCAAAGTATTGGAGTTTCAGCTTCAACATCAGTCCTTCCAATGAACACCCAGAACTGATCTCCTTTAGGATGGACTGGTTGGATCTCCTTGCAGTCCAAGGAACTCTCAAGAGTCTTCTCCATCACCACAGTTCAAAACCATCAACTCTTCTGTGCTCAGCTTTCTTTATAGTCCAACTCTCACATCCATACATGACTACTGGAAAAGTTACAGTATTACTTCTGTTTTATGTTTGGGATTTTTGACCCCGAGGCATATGGGATCTTAGCTCCCCAACCAGGGACCCAATCTGCACCCCCTGCATTGGAAGGTGAAGTCTTAACCACTGTGGACCACTAGGGAAGTCCCTAGCTTACCATTCTTAACCAGATAACTCCCAAGGCAGAGAAGTGTGATTAGAAATGGGAATAGCAGCCCTTCCTACGGTCTTCTAGCCTTTTCTCCATGTCTTTATGTTTCTGGAGAATACTCTGGACAGATACTGTGGACGTCATCCTCCTGAAGCACTGTCTGAAAGATCCCCTGCAGAAGAGAATGGCTACCCACTCCAGTATTCTTGCTTTAAGAATCCCATGGACAGAGGAGCTTGGTGGCTACAGTCCATGGGGTCTCAAAGACTGACATGATTGAGCGACTGCTTTCACTTACCGTATTATTGCTAATACAGGACCCGTCAGTACCCCCCATTATTACCCAGGAATGTAGTCCCCTCCCAAGTGTGCCTTCCGGGGCTGCACAGCCTGGCTGCAGACCCTCCCGGACCACACTTCCCACCTCCTTGTTCCTCAGCTGAATGCTCCGTGCATCAGCCCCACTGCCTCACATGTTCTTCTCCACAAATATTTTCTGGCCTTTTTAGACAGTTTATCTTGCTTGATAGCCTTCCTTTTCCTTCCAGCATCTTGCAGTTCTATGCCCCATCAAGAGCAGCTCAAATGCCTCCCTCTCTACCATGGTCTTGATCGCTATGACCAGCATAAAGCACTTTTACTGCAGTATAGGCATAGATCTTTGTTTTCAACTTGTGTGTAGCAGTGACCAGGTTATTCCTTAGAGTGTAGTTATTTGTTTTCACACTTAACATTTCTTGGGCCAAGACTTCTGCTTTTGTTTGCCTTTTAAAATTTTTTTATTTCCCATTTCCTAGCAGATTGCCTTTCATTCACTCTTTACCAAGTATTCACCCTACCATGGGCCAGGCCTTATTTTTGACACTGGGGATGAAGCCAGAAATAAAATATAAAAATTCCTACCCTCACATTTGGGGTTAGTAGATACAAACTATGACATATGGAATGAATGGGTAAAAGGTCTTATTGTACAACACAGGAAACTATATTCAATGTCCTGAGATAAACCATAATGGAAAAGAATATTTTTAAAAGAATATATATATATATATATATATATCAATCATATATATGTAGAGCATATATGTACATAAAATATACATATATCTGAGTTACTTTGCTGTACTGCATAAATTAACACAACGTTGTAAATCAACTATACTACTATTTTAAAAAAACACCCTGGCCCAAAAGAAAAAAAACCCTACCCTCATGGAGCTTATATTTAGCCAAAGAAGAAAGTCTATTAATAAGATAGATAAATTATCACTCTGGGTTCTTTTGAGAAAAATAGAGCAATGTGGGAGGGGAGATCGGGTTGGGGAATACGTGTAACTCTATGGCTGATTCATGTCAATGTATGACAAAACCCACTGAAATGTTGTGAAGTAATTAGCCTCCAACTAATAAAAATAAATAAATAAATAAAAAATAGAGCAATGTGATTCAGGGAATTCTGGAGGTGAGGCATGAGGGTGATTTAAAATGGGTTTTCAGAGAGGCGGTAAAAAAATCTGCCAGCAATACAGGAGACCAAATTTCAATCCCTGGGTCGGGAAGATCCCCTGGAGGACAAAATAGCAACCCACTTCAGTATTCTTCTCTGGAGAATCCCATGGACAGAGGAGCCTGGCGGGCTACAATTCAGGCTACTCTCACAAAGAATCAGACACGACTGAGTGACTAACACTTTACTTTTTCACTTTCACTTTCTCCCCAAGGAGGTCCCATTTGGGTGAAGATTTATGGGGATAAGAGGGCAATCATGTGCATTTCTGGGGGGTAGCGCAGGAAATACTGAAGGTATCCAAGGTTCACGTGGAAGTTGGAGTGTCTGGAGCCAGGAGAAATACATGGACAAATTCAGAGCAGAGTGAGCATTCAGAGGAAGGGGCTGGTGTTACCCTGAGCAGGAGTTGAGCTAAACAGTGATCTGGTCCATGTTTTCAAATGACCAGACCACTGTGGTAAGAAGTGGCTAGGTGTCAGATCAAGATTTCCTGGCATACCAAGTGTAGGGTGGGTGAAAAATTGAGCCACTGAAGGAGACCCTGAGGATTTTGCCTGAGAATCAGAAAGGATGCAGTCACCATTAATGAGAAGTGGAGACTGCAGGTTTGGGGGAACAAGGTCAGGAGGACATCTGTGTCTACTGACGTATAAAGCTGTCCACAATATATTAAGTAAAAAAATTTCAGACTTAGACATATGGGGGAGGGGAGCCTGGGAAAACATATGTTTAAGTGCCACCAATTAACTGTTTAGGGTGTGGCATTATTGGGGACTTCACCTTCTATTTTTCATGTGCATGTAATCCACAAATCCAGTGATGTGAGGAGCACAAAATGCATGATATGGCCCCTCCCTCAGTGCATGTGAGAAGGCGAACAGCAAAGATGGATAAGGTAGGGCCATCAGACCAAGGTCTAAGCTCTCAACTTTGCAGGTTTCCTTCATCATTCACCAGAAAGTGCTCAAACTCTGGAAGGCAAGTCACATCAACAAATTCATAAGACATTTCTAAATCAGAATACAAATACATGCACAATGGGGTGAAAGCAGCCTTAATTATTTGCTTAGGAAAATTTTTTCTTGTGAGTAACTGCATTCAGAATACCATATTCTAAGCCAAAATGGGACTTGGTAAATACAGATTTAGAATAGAAGTGAGGATATTTCTATCACGAAAGACTATTTTGGCAAATTGCTATTCTTTTCTCTCAAGTTGTTTCTCCCCAGAAAACTAATCACTTTTAGAATCAAAAAAACTTTCCCCCTATTCAGACATACTGAGAATTCTAATGGTTTGAGTTGCTCAGTTAAAGAATCTGTCCTTAATTTACACCGAGCAAGGAACAATTCAATATATTAAGGGACGTGTAACTGATATGAAAATCTGAATAATATGCTAGAAGTTAGTTATATAAAGAGAGAATAGATTGTCTATTTGCTGATGAGGTCTTTCTAACAGAAAACTACTTTTTCTGCCTGTTTTTTATAAGGGGGCCAAGGGCTGCAGAACCTTTAAAGGAGAATTTTGCAGATACCATAGCAAAAGGAAAAGTAACACAGGCAAGTGGCACATCCTAAAAGACAGAACAGTACTTGTCCAGAAACTGAACAGTCAAACCACAGTTGGGGAGAGACTTGGTCTACATATGGGAAAGGGAACTGTTCAAAGTTCAGGCGGGAAAAAAAACCGGAAGTAAAACCAATGAATCACTGAAGTAGTCATTAGTATAAGTTTATTGTGCACACACCACAAAAATATAGTTTGCCAGACACGAGCACACAAACCAAGACTTGGAATGCGGCTCCGAGGTATATTGTTATTAATATAAAGTAGCTTACCCAGTGTGGAGGCAGTGATTGTTTATTCTTCACAGTGTTTCGTGACAATATTAGAATTTCCTTAAATGAAAGAAATTGGTTCATGATGATCTCATATCAATTTAGGGAAAGAGTTTTAGTTTTACTTATGGATTCCAGAGGCATAAGCAAGAAGTGACCCAGATCAAGTTAGCGTCATTCATCTTGCAAAATGGGGTAAATGAATATTTGCTTTTATAACTAAACAGGTTTTGTCCGCTCAAGGAATTTTCAAGTCTAGTTTCTATTTGTGTTTGATTTCAACAGTTACCCACTTTGGTCTTTCTGTCAGCAAGCTCAGAGTCTGAGCAACTTGTCTAGCAACTTATATGCCATAGAATGTGAGCAACTTGCATAACTTGTACAGTACAGAGGATGAGCAAATTGGTAACTTTTGATTACCACTCTTGGTGTAGCCAGGCTGAAGAGTCACATATTCACTGAATCCAATAGTCATCAGAATTGAGGGTCCTGTAATTGCTGTTACCAGCAGTTGCATCAACATCATAGACCTGGGAAGTTAGATCGTTGTATTCCTCAAGTTGTCTCATCCTGGTGGATATCACTGATGTGTGTGTGGCTGCTGAAAGGTATTTAAAACCCTTAAGAGGATACAACACACTAGAAAGGTTAATATGACTATAAGGAGGTTAGTAGCCAAGGATTGAAAAATTCCCCAGAGCAGAGATTTTCAGAGGCCAAGATTTTACCAATGAAACAACTCGAATGGGTTATCATCAGATTCAGACTTTACCTTTCTAAGTCAGTCTACCTTTTTTGAGTGATTCACATAGCCCAACATAATGTAGGAGCAATCACATATTCTCTTGATTACGTAGAACAGGATGGATGTGATGGTGTTTTATTTCAGGAGGTAGTGTTACAGGTGAGTCTTCACCTAAATTGGGCGTCTGTGTAATGTGAACTATCAGGTAATTTAATAAGAAGTGTTTCTATGGAAACAGAAAGAAAACCAAGGGTAATAGTTTCAGCAAATTATACATTGAGTTTTGAAATTTGGAGAACAGCTAGTTGAGAATATTTCTAGGTTTGAGTTCAAAGCATCTTTAGCAGATGGAATGAGGGTGGCAGTCTCAGTTGGATGGATTTCTCTGGTTTGCAGTTTGACTATCTTTATATATATATGTTAATTGAAGGATAATTACAATATTGGGATGGCCTCTGCCATCATCAACATGAATCGGCCCACAGACATACATTTCTCCCCTCCCTCCTGAACCCCCCTCCCACTTCCCTCCCTACCCCATCCCTCCAGGTTGTTACAGAATACTGACTTTGGGTTCCCTGCATCATACATCAAGCAGTTTGACTGTCTTTGATGAAGTTGTCAGCTGTTCTGTTGAACTTTCCTGAGTGGCCCACACAGCAACAGGCCTGAAGGTTGTCCATGTGTAATTTACGTGCTAATGTCTCTGAAGTTTAAAGTCATTAACACAGCCCCCAAGACAACGAACTGGACCAGAATCTGAGAATGGGTATGCTTCAGTTTTCTATTGAGATACAATTTTTATAGTTACCCATTTTTGCCAAAGATATTTACAGTGAAACTAATTTGTTTGTTAAAACAAAAGGCCTAGTCTTAGTATTCATATCAATGTAGTAACAATTGTAATTCTATGCATATTCTCAAATATAACATTTCAGCTGAAGTTTTATTGATTAAAGTCAACCTTAGTTCTTTAACATTGTCTGGTAATAAGGAATCTCAGATTAGTTTTTTTAAGTTTCTTTAGGATAAGAAACCAAGCTAAGAACTTGTCTAATTGTGTCCTACTACAAGAACATTGGACTTATAGAAATACATATATTGTCATGAAAAATAAAAAAATATTTAATAAAGGTTTCTGAATTCTGGAGGGATTGGATAGAGAGAAAAAATGTTTTCTTAGAGTTCTTACCAGCTCTTTTCCATGAATCTGTTTGCAGATAAAGCATTTTGCTGTAGTCGATTGTAAATGCTTTCAGAGAAGAATGGAGCATAAAAAGATTTAAAAGTAACAATCATTCAGGATCTCATAAGAGAAATTTCACCTAAATGATATAATTGAGAAGCAAATTGTTATTTTTATGATATAAATATAATAAATATTATTTTATGATATAAAGTAATAACTGGAATTATGACTGATAGCAGTGTACCAGGACATATCAGATTTTTAGGAATTTTGTGTAATTTCTTGAGCACTTATATAGCATGTAAATATAATCTAAGATGGTTAAATGTTACTTTTTATTTTACCATCTTTCCCATGCAAATTAACATATCAAATAAGCCTAAATAACTTAACATTTTTCTTTTATAAGAACAGAGAGAGTATCTCTTGGGATCTTCCATGGGCCCTCTGGAAAATCCCAAAGTTAGTTTAAGGTCAAAAAGATAACTCAGAATTTGATTTGGGGAAGTTTGTCCAAAATGTCAAAAGGTTTAAAACACTTGAACAAATAGGATTACAGGTCACCGTAAACAATACCTAGTTATCTATTCAACCATAGTGACAAAGGATTTCAAAGAATAATCGAGGAAGTTATGTAGCTGTAAAAATCCTTAGCTCTTTTAATAGAGAGAACTCAGTTTTCTTAATCAAAAATGTGATGAAGACAGTGTGAAGCCCCAGAAATTATGTGGATAAAACACAGAGTCCTTGTTTTCTAGGCAGGTTACTTTAAGGATAAAGAAAGACCTTGGAGAAGCTTATTAGGAGCAGGCCAATGGTCTAATACAATTTTGTCCGCTTAGCAGATGAAAGCATATTAAGTTTTAGTTTTACATAAGGATGCTACTTATTAAAGATTATTTTTAAAACCTTTATAATAAGCCCATTCAATTTCAGTCAGCTTTCACTTCACAACATAAAATTCCTTTTCCACAAACCTGTGACTTTCTATATTCACTTAGGTTTTGTCTTATTCTTTTCTTTTCTTACTCTGGAACAAGTAGTTACTTTATTTTAGACACCTTTACCCTTTTTTCCTTAACAAAAGCACATTTTCTATTCCTTGCATACTCTGCATATAAAAATGCTTCCCATTTTCTTCCCATATTTTGTATGGAAAGGTGTTTCCTATCATTCATTGTTTCTTATAGTTTTGTCCTACATATTAATTATAAAATTTAACCTTCAGTAGCTTTTGCCTTCCAGTGAAGGCTAGGAAAGAGGTATTGTCAATTGTCTATCACATATTAGCATCCTGCAGTGGATTAGCTTCCTAGGTGGCTCAGTGGTAAAGCGCCTGCCTGACAATGCAGGAGACATAGGAGACTCCGGTTCCGTCCCTGATTTGGGAACAATCCCCTGGAGGAGGGAATGGGAACCTGCTCCAGTAATCCCGTGTACAGAGGACCCTGGCGGGCTCCAGTGCCTGGGGGTCACAAAGCGACAGACGTGACTGAGCGTCTGAGCACCACCACTGGTAGTTCAGCAAATTTATAAATGTATAATCATGAAAACTTGTACTTTTTAGAGACATGTTTTTTTATAGTACAATTTTTACTGTGGTAAAAGACATTTATTAATAGACCCAATTATCTTTTGTCTCTCTGTAAAAATTAAAAAGCCAAAAGTAGATAAACATGTTTAATGATCTTTTTTCTTTTTTTACGTTATTTTTTATTTATTTATTTATATTAGTTGGAGGCTAATTACTTTACAATATTGTAGTGGTTTTTGCCATACATTGATAGGAATCAGCCATGGATTTACATGTGTTCCCCATTGATAAACATGTTTAATGATCAATGTCTCAGTATACTATCTTATTTGGAAATAATCTAGATATTCAATGAATATCTATTATTTAGTTTAACTTAGTATAAACTTTTATCTTATTTATTTAAATTACTTGTTTTTAACAATCATGCTTAGTTGTTAGACATCAAAATAACTAAACGTCCTCTTAAGTTATTTTTCTTGTTGACAAATTTTGTGACACAGAGATAGCATGGGCTTATGTGACAAAGCAAACCCAGGTAGGAAAAATTGTATGTTTTTGTTACATTTAATGTCGACAACTCTGAAGACATGTCTGTTTTTATTAAACCAATAACCTTAAACTACATTTTTTTCCAAAGTATTCTTTTATTAAAAATTTTTTTTAGTTTATACAATTTTTAAAACTTACTTTCCATTTGCAGTTGTTACAAAGTGTTGACTGTATTCCCCAAGTTGTATCATACATGCTTACAGCCTCTCCTACACCTAACTGTTTGGACTTCCCACTCCTTCACCCCGATGTCGCCCCTCCCCTGTGCACTGGTAACTGCTAATACGTTCTATCTCCGAGACTCCTTTTTTTGTTGTTGTTATATTCACTATAATAGTTCAATACAACTGTGTTTGTTGTATTTTTTAGATTCCACTTATAAGTGATATAATACAGCATTTGTCTTTCTCTGACTTATTTCACTTAGCATAATGTCCTCTAAGTCCGTCCATGTTGCTACAGTTGGTAATATTCCATTTTTTATGGGTGAGTAGTATTCCACTATATATGTGCACCACATCTTCTTTGTCCGTTCATCTGTTGAGGGACAGACACTCTGCTTGCTTCCATATCTTAGCTACTGTAATCATGTTGCTATGAACACTGGGGTGCCTGTATCTTTGAACTCGTGTCTTTGGTTTTTTCTGATATACAGCCCAGGAGTGGAATTGCTCTGTTATATGGTAGCTCTATTTTTAGTTTTTTGAGAAATCTCCATACTGTTTTCCACAGTGGTTGCAATAGTGTACATTCCCATCAATGAGTCCACTGGGTTCCCTTTTCTCTACATCGTCACCGACATTTGCTACTTGTGTTCTTTTTGATGATAGTCATTTTGACAGGTGTGAGGTGATATCTCATTATGGTTTTGGATTTCCCTGTTAATTAGTGATGCTGAGCACCTTTTCATGTGTCTGTTGATCATCTGCGTTTCTTCTTTGGAAAAACGTCTACTCAGTTCTGTGCCCATTTTTTAACCAGATTGTTTGCTTTCTTATGCAGAGTTGTATGAACTGTTTATACATGTCAGATATTAATCCCCTTTCAGTCATATCACTTGCAAATATTTTTCCCATTCAGTAGGTTGCCTTTTTTTGGCAGTAGCTCACATTACTATGCAAAAGCTTATAAGTTTTATTAGGTCTCTTTTTTTTTCTTTTATTTCCTTTACTTTAGGAGATGGAGCCAAAAAAAAAAAAAAAATTGCTGTGATTTATGTCAAAGAATGCTCTGCCTATGTTTTCTTCTAGGAGTTAAACTAGCTTCCATTTATCAAAGATTATCCCATATCATATTAACCTGAAAAACCATTTGGGTTAGATTTTATATTCTGAGAATTTTAGGAAAATTTAATTTATATAAACATTACTTTTATTTAACTCAACTAAATATCTCTTTTTAAAATATCACACAAAAATAATATACATGTACATACACATAAACATAGACAGACATGAACACAGATCTTTTAGCCTTCATTTAAAATTTTTAGCTATGTCTCAGGTACAAAACTCAAAAGAATAACTGGATCCAAATTGTGTTTCTGGCAGGTGAACTAAGGTGAGATAACCTGCTTAGATGGACAAAGTCTTCTTTTACAAAAGGTTTCTGGGGCATTCTGTAAGAATTCTTTTACAGAAGATACTTTTGTAGTCATCTTGTCTTTTAGAAGCTTCTGCAGACCAGTCAAAGAATGCATTCCATTGTCCCTGAGAAGTTTGGGATTTTCTCTTTTCTTTTTTTCCCTTTATTTTTATTAGTTGGAGGCTAATTACTTTACAGGATTGTAGTGGTTTTTGCCATACATTGACATGAATCAACCATGGATTTACATGTGTTCCCCATCCCCATCCCCCCTCCCACCTCCCTCCCCATCCCATCCCTCTGGGTCATCCCGGTGCACCAGCCCCGAGCACTTGTCTCATGCATCCAACCTGGACTGGCGATCTGTTTCACACTTGATAATATACATATTTCTCTTTTCAAGAGTGTCTCTTAAGGTGGATTTATCTAAATTGAAATTTCCCTGTAGTGGCCACTATCATTCTAAATCATCTAAAAGTTCACTCGTTTTTCTGGAAAGGCACAAGATCCTGATCCATAAGATCAGACATATATATAAAAGAGGGAGTCTTTAAAGGGAGTAGGAGATTCAGATCAAGTGGAACTTATTTCTGCCTTTAGGTTTCCTGAAACAAATAATCTATGCGGAGCCCAGTAATCCTACTGCTAGCTAAACCCCGGGGAATCACAGGTTTCTCCCCTCCCACTCAGACTTCTAAAGAAGCTTACACATACAGAAACAGAAAGCAATAGCGCACAGTCAAGTTGGAGAACTCAGAATGCAAAGAGAGGAGAGCTCAGATCCGAGAGACAGCCCTCAAACTCCAGGGTCCGTGAGAAAGGAGCAGGCACAGTGGGCTGTCTGGGTCCCGGCACCTGTTGCTCATCAACCTTGGAGTCATTGGGGATCTTCTTGGGATTCCACTTCTGATGCTGTGAACTGTCAAAAGTTTAGGAAAAAAGCAGAAGTAAAACCAGTGACTCACTGAAGTAGTCGTATTAGTTTAAGTTTATTGTGCACATACCCAAAATAAAGAGTTTGCAAGACAGGAGCCCTCAAACCAAAACATGGAACAAGGTCCAGAGGCATATTGTTATAAAGCAACTTACACGGTGTGATGTGTGTGCTCAGTAGTGTCTGACTCTTTGGGACCCCATGGTCTGTAGCCCGCCAGGCTCCTCTGTCCATGGGATTTCTCAGGCAAAAATACTGGAGTGGGTTGCATGTCCTCCTCCAGGGAATCTTCCCAACCCAGGGATCAAACCTGAGTCCTCTGCCTCTCCTGCATTGGCAGGTGAATTCTTTACCACTGTGCCACCTGGGAAGCCCAGCTTATATACTATTGGCTGTTTATTCTTCACAGTGGTTGTTTACAATGTTAGGATTTTCTTAAATGAAAGGGAATTGGTTAGTGATGACGTCATTATCAATTTCAGAGAATGACTGAAGTTTCACTTTTGACTTTCCCAGAGGCAGAAGCAAGAAGTGACTCAGGTCATATTAGCCTTGCTTGTCTTGCAAAACACACCAAATTAAGTTCTACTTGTATAACTAAACTGATTTTGTTCAGGGAATTTTCAAGTCTGGTCCCCATTTGTGTTTGATTTTAACAAAACCAAAAGGAGGCACTTGGGAGGGATGGTGTGAGTGTCATAGGGGGTGATTCCCCCTCCTCCACCATGCCCCTCCCTCTCCCTCTCGGGAAATGGATAGCATGCAGGGTACGTCTGATCCATCTTCACAGGGAAGTAGAGATGGACCACAGAAGGCAGCTGGCATCTGAGCTGTGAGGGGGGCAGCTGGGAGAGCACCGACCTGAGAAAGGAACCCAGAACCCAAGCCAAAGCATCCTTGGTGTGGTGAAGGGCATTGGAGCCTTTGGAGAGCCACCGAGGGGCACGACCGACCTCTGGGCCCAGTGTACTGTGCAGGTTAGGTAATTTGGATTTTGTTTGTTTGTTTGTTTTGGCCACCCAGCATGTGAGATCCTAGTTCCCCAACCAGGGATCAAGCCTGCGTCCCCTGCACTGGAAGTGCAGATCACTGGACTACCAGGGAAGTCCCTCTTGAGCAGTTTAGAGTTCCAATTTCACACCAGTCGTTACTTTCTGAGAGTTGGGAAGCAGACCAGTCTCTTAGCAGATGCTTCTAGGTTGTACGGATTGTGTACGGATTGTACGGTTGTACGGATGTTACTCCTCTAAACGCTAAATGTCATTGTTCACTATGCAGCCACCTTTGTTGGTGATTTTTCTAATTTTGCTCTGAATTCTGCAGTCATGCCCCTTAAGTATACCCTGTAGCCTTCTGAAAGTGAAAGTGTTAGCCCCTCAGCTGAGTCTGACTCTTTGCGACCCCATGGACTGTAGGCCACCAGGCTCCTCTGTCTGTGGAATTTTCCAGGCAAGAATACTGGGGTGGGTTGCCCTTCCCTTCTCCAGGGGATTGTCCCAACTTGGGGATTTAACCCAGTTCTCCCACATTGCAGGCAGATTCTTTACCATCTGAGCCACCCAGGGTAGCCTTCTGAGTGCTTAAAATTAACAGAGGATGAGATGGTTGGATGGCATCACCGACTCAATGGACATGCGTTTGAGTAAACTCTGGGAGTTGGTGATGGACAGGGAGGCCTGGCATGCTGCAGTCCACGGGGTCGCAAAGAGTCAGACATGACTGAACTAAACTGAACTGATAATTTTATTTATTTATTTATTTTTGGCTGCACTGGGTCTTGATTGCTACACAGGCTTTCCTCTAACTGGGGCAAGCAGGGGCTATGCTTCGTTGTAGCATGCAGGCTTATCATTGTGGTGGCTTCTCTTGTGGTGGAGGACAGGCTCTGAGATGCATGGGTTTCAGTAGTTCCAGCATGTATGTGGGCTCACTAGTCACGGCTCCCATGCTTTAGAGCTCGGGCTCAACAGTTGTGGAAAACAGGCTTAATTGCTCTGAGGCATGTGGGATCTTCCCAGACCAGGGATTGAACCCGTGCCTCCTGTATTGGCAGACGGATTCTTTACCACTGAGCCACCAGAGAAGCCCCAAGGCTGATGATTTTTGAGGTCTATTCCAGGTTGTTTTTTGTTCAAGGGAACTGTAATGAGAAACTGCCTTAGGTCACCTTTCACAGTGTGTGGAACACCAGCTGGCTGTGGAAGACTAGGCATCAGGCAAGTTAACGACATTTCATAAGTCCTTGGCTTCACTGGTTTTTATTCTGGTGATGTAGCACTTCTGAGTGTTCAAGGGAGCTCAGGTTCTGAGTTGTTGATTAGTTCCCCTGGCCTTGAGAAAGATGCAGGATGATGTATGACCTTTACCGGTGCCTGTCTGAACTCTGCAAAGCAACCTCTGGTCTCAGATATTTTATGTTGTTTTTTTTTGTCCTTCCAAAGAAGTCATCAGCATAATTTCTAAGAGATTGTTTGAAGAATTTTTGTACAAGGTCATACCCTGCTCCACTGAGAGAACATTAAAAGCCTATCTTCCTTTCTCTTTCAGGTTCCTCACTGAATTCCTAAGCAGTCACTGTTAAGCTGGAATAAATCTGCATTTCTACTTTCTTTTTCTCAACCACAAATGGTTGGGCACTAGGGATAGTAAGGCAGCAATTTATAAAAATGGGCTTCCAGTTACTGAGCTCTTGCCGTATACTTATCAAAGAGCCTGACGTGGATTAACTTCCTTAATTATCATGGCAGCCCTAGGAAGGAGGTACTATTATGATCCCATTCTATAGATGAGAAAATCAAGGCTTAGAGAGGTTAAGAGATTTGCACAACATCACCCAGCAACTCCCTGGAGAAGGAAGAGGCTACCCACTCTAGTATTCTTGCTTGGAGAATTCCATGGACAGAGGGGCCTGGCGGGCTACAGTCCATGGGGTTGCTAAGAGTCAGACACAACTGAGCAACTATCCCTCACTCACCCAGCAACTCAGTGGCAGAGCCTAGATTTAATACCAGAGTCTCTGGAGCAGGGACACATTCTCAGGGATCCAGCTCAGTTCTGTGTCCCCACTGTAATGGAGAGTGGAAGAAGGACCATTTTGACCATCACTTTTGGTCTTATCCTGTGAGCAGCTTGTCAATTTGTTGGATGAAGAGATCCAAGTTCCGTGCTTAGGACTTGACCATCATGTGCAGTAGTAACCTAGCATTTCCCAGCCATAGCATTCTACCACAAGCCACATAAGATTCTCCCTGCATTTCCTTCTCAGATCTTGAACTTCCTGAACTTACCTATCTTCCGGGATTTCTTTTATGCTCTGGTTTGTTTAGCGTCTGTTTCAGGACTGAGGAGTTGGTGTCAGAGCCTGGGAAGAGAGTGCCAGCATCATGAGGAGTCATTTGTTTTGGGTTCTTGGAGCTGCGACTTTGGGTTAGAAAGGGTTGTTACGATGCTATTTCAAAGCTCTGGATCAGGGACTTCCCACCACAAGGATTTCATTTTCAGTTAGCCTGTGATCAGACTGCTTTATAGTTTTTTTATGTGTTTGTTTTTTGCCTTAGGGACAGGAAGGCTCGTAAAATAATTGCATGTGGTGAAAAGTCTAGAAAAGATTCTTTAGAACTGGTGAATCACAAATGTTAAAAGCAATCACTTCATTGTCATCTATGAAATTAATAATGTTACCCAACCTTTATTATACCTCCCAGGATGTCCTGAGAATTCATTTGATTTCAGATTTATAAAGTACAACTAGCTCTTTAGGAAAAACATATGTTTTGAGTATTTGTAAGGTCTTTAAAAAAAATTATATATAACATCAATCACTGCTAAGTGAGGAAGCCGGTCCTTGGCCTTAATTATTTCACATACTTAGAGAAAACACCTGGTCACTTGGAACTCTTGGGTATGATCTGGTTCATCAGGGCAGGTTCTGTTAAATCATCATCAACTCAGAATCCATGTACTTCTCCAGGAGCTCTGGACAGTCACTTCATTATCTTTGTGGGAAATAATGGCAGGTATCAGATAAGATATTTGGGCTGTGGTTAACAGAGAATCTGAATGTATTAGCTATAGTAAAAGATTCAGGTGCTGTTAAAAGAAACCCAGCAATACTGTGCTTTAAAAATGAAGGTTTGTTTCCTCATATATCAGTCCCTGGCGGGTGTCCCACATCAGTGGGAGAGAAGGCTCTCATGACAAGCCATGCTCAATGTAACGTCTTTCTTCTGATCATTGCCAGCTCAGCCCACGGGAAATGAGTGCTTGAGAGGTGTGCGCTATGCCAGGAAGTGGCACACACTCTGCCATTCACATTCCATTAGCAGGAGTTTCATCCGGTGGATAATTCCCAGTGCAGAGGAGGCTGGGCGGCCAAATGCCTAGTTCTTCTAACGTGATGGAAGAAAGGGAGAATGGATTTTCATAGACAGTTAGCTAACAGTCTTTTCAACATTTTTATTGAAATATAGCTGATTTACAATGTTGTGTTAATTTCATGTGTAAAGCAAAGTGACACAGATATAGATACAGATGTGTGTGTGTGTGTGTGTGTGTGTGTAGTCTTTGTTAGATTCTTCCCCATTATAGGTTATTTCAAGATATTAAATATAGTTCCCTATGCTTTACATCTATGGCCCTGGTGGCTCAGACGATAGCCTGCCTGCAATGCAGGAGACCTGGGTTCGTTCCCTGGATCAGGAAGATCTCCTGGAGAAGGGAATGGCTACCCATTCCAGTATTCTTACCTGGAGAATCCCATGGACAGAGGAGCCTGGTGCACCACAAATATCCATGGGGCCGCAAAGAGTCAGACATGACTGAACGACAATACTTACTTATATGCTATACAATAGGTCCTTGTTGGTGATCTGTTAATATTTTACATACACTAGTGTGTATTTGTTATTCCCAAACTCCTAATTTATTCCCACCTCCACCAACCTTTCCCCTTTGGTAGCCATAACGTTTTGTTTTCTATGTCTGTGAGTCTCTTTCTGTTTTGTAAATAATTTCATTTGTATCATTTTTTAAAATGTGTACCTTTTTATTTTATATTATAGTTGTTTAACAATGTTCTGTTAGTTTCAGGTGTCCAGCAGAGTGATTCAATTATACATGTACGTGTATCTATTCTTTTTCAAATTCTTTTCCCATTTAGGCTGATGATATTGAGCAGAATTCCCTGTGCTATACAGTAGGTCCTGGTTGGTTAACCATTTGAAATATAGCAGTGTGTAGCTATCCATTCCAAACTCCCAGGCTGTCTCTCTCTCCCATCCTTCCCCTCTAGTAACCATAAGTTCATTTCTCTAAGTCTGTGAGTCTGTCTCTGTTTTGTAAATAAATTCATTTGTATCATTTATTTAAATTCCACTTATAAGTGATATCATATATTTGTCTTTCTCTGTCTGACTTACTTCATGTAGTGTGATAATCTCTGAGTCCATCTGTATTGCTGCAAATGATATTTCATTCTTTTTTATGGATGAGATAATATTCCATTGTGCATATATACCACATCTTCTTTATTCATCCCTCTGTTGATGGACACCTAGGTTGATGGCTAAAGCCTTGCCACAGTCAGGCCCTCTGGCCGCCAAGTATCACGAATACCCTCTTTCCAACACAGAGAACCCAACTGCTGCACCCCAAGGGAGACAAACAAGAGCCCATAGAGTAAACGTACCACCTGAAAGTCCGTGGTCTCTGGGGAATGCACAGTCGTTTCCATCAGGTTTGGATATGGTTCTAACGGCCTGGCAACCTGAGATCTCAAATACAAGTTACCTCCTCTTGTACACTCATACTCACACTTGATATACAATGATGAAACAGGGGTTAGAAAACTGCCGTCGGAACTCCCATTTGAAAAAGACGAGAAAGAAATGCACATAGCAGACCCTGGCCCATAGCAATGCGGGTACCATGGAGCAGGCGTTGGGAAGACCCCTGCCCTGGCAGAGGAGGGGGCTCCCTGATTAGACCTGGCTCTCTTCTTCAGGAGGACCCTCTTCTTCAGGAGGACCCTCTCGGCCTTGGCTTTGTGTCGCTTGGCCTCGTCTTTGAGGGAGGGGAGGCTCTTCCTATTCAGTTTCCCCTTTAGCCACCTCTGAAGCGGGCGTTAGGGACATGCCCTTGTAGGCGGCTCTGCTGTTTTCTCTGCACTGACAGCCGGAGGTCTCAGAGCACAGCGGCCACAGGTTTACTGGCTTGGCTGTAGTACCTTTGGAAATACAAATCCCTCTGAGACTCAGCTGGCTTCTGAGGTATTAACTTCTCAGCAGTTCACAGACCAGAAGTCTCTTCCCAAATACTTTCCAAGCCCTCGGTCTTGAGCCTTCTTTCTCTACTTTCTTGCCTCCCTCATTGATATCAATGGCAGCTCTATGCAGGCGTCTGGAACAGTAGACTTAAGGAGAAAGGCAATGTGCTTTTTCTCATCTCTAATCTCCTGATGTCTGAGATATAAGCCATTGGCGTTTCCCACCTGTCAATTCAGTTCAGTTCAGTTGCTCAGTCATGTCTGACTCTTTGCAACCCCATGGACTGCAGCATGCCAGGCCTCCCTGTCCATCACCAACTCCCGGAGTTTACTCAAACTCATGTCCCCTGAGTAGGTGATGCCATCCAACCATCTCTTCCTCTGTCATCCCCTTCTCCTGCCTTCAATCTTTCCCAGCATCAGGGTCTTTTCCAATGAGTCAGCTCTTCACATCAGGTGGCCAAAGTATTGGAGTTTCAGCTTCAGCATCAGTCCTTCCAATGAACACTCAGGACTGATCTCGTTTAGGATGGACTGGTTGGATCTCCTTGCAGTCCAAGGGACCCTCAAGAGTCTTCTCCAACACCACAGTTCAAAAGAATCAATTCTTCGGCGCTCAGCTTTCTTTATAGTCCAACTCTCACATCCATACATGACTACTGGAAGAACCATAGCCTTGACCAGACGAACCTTTGTTGGCAAAGAAATGTCTCTGCTTTTTAATATGCTGTCTAGGTTGGTCATAACTTTCCTTCCAAGGAGCAAGTGTTTTTTAATTTTATGGCAGCAGTCACCATCTGCAGTGATTTTGGAACCCAAAAAAATAAAGTCTGACACTATTTCCCCATGTATTTGCCATGAAGTGATGGGACTGGATGCCATGATCTTGTCTGAATATTCAGTTTTAAGCCAACTTTTTCATTCTCCTCTTTCACTTTCATCAAGAGGCTCTTTAGTTCTTCTTCACTTTCTGCCATATAAGGGTGATGTCATCTGCATGTCTGACGTTATTAATATTTCTCCTGGCAATCTTGATTCCATCTTGTGCTTCTTCCAGCCCAGCGTTTCTCATGATGTACTCTGCATATAAGTTAAATAAGCAGGGTGACAATATACAGACTTGACGCACTCCTCTTCCTATTTGGGACCAGTCTGTTGTTCCATGTCCAGTTCTAACTGTTGCTTCCTGACCTGCATGTAGTTTTCTCAAGAGGCAGGTCAGATGGTCTGGTATTCTCATCTCTTTCAGAATTTTCCACAGTTTATTGTGATCCACGCAGTCAAAGGCTTTGATATAGTCAATAAAGCAGAAGTAGATGTTTTTCTGGAACTCTTGCTTTTTCGATGATCCAGCAGATGTTGGAAATTTGATCTCTGGTTCCTCTGCCTTTTCTAAAACCAGCTTGAACATCTGGAAGTTCATGGTTCACGTATTGCTGAAGCCTGGCTTGGAGGATTTTGAGCATTACTTTGCTAGTGTGTGAGATAAGTACAATTGTGTGGTAGTTTGAGCATTCTTTGGCATTGCCTTTCTTTGGGGTTGGAATGAAAACTGACCTTTTCCAGTCCTGTGGCTACTGTCAGTGAACTAAAATGGACTGGAATGAGTGAATTTAACTCAGATGACCATTATATCTACTACTGTGAGCAAGAATCCCTTAGAAGAAATGAAGTAGCCATCATAGTCAACAAAAGAGTCTGAAATGCAGTACTTGGATGCAATCTCGAAAATGACAGAATGATCTCTGTTTGTTTCCAAAGCAAACCATTCAATATCATGGTAATCCAAGTCTATGCCCCGACCAGTAACGCTGAAGAAGCTGAAGTTGCACGGTTCTATGACAACCTACAAGACTTTCTAAAACGAACGCCCTCTAAAAGATGTCCTTTTCATTATAGGGGACTGGAATGCAAAAGTAGGAAGTCAGGAAACACCTGGAGTAACAGGCAAATTTGACCTTGGAATACAGAATGATGCAGGGCAAAGGCTAATAGAGTTTTGCCAAGAGAACGCACTGGTCATAGCAAACACTGAAATCAGGTTGATTATATTCTTTGCAGCCAAAGATGGAGAAGCTCTATACAGTCAGCAAAAACAAGACCGGGAGCTGACTGTGGCTCAGATCATGAATTCCTTATTGCCAAATTCAGACTTAAATTGAAGAAAGTAGGGAAAACCACTAGATCATTCAGGTATGACCTAAATCAAATCCCTTATGATTATACAGTAGAAGTGAGAAATAGATTTAAAGGACTAGATCTGATAGACAGAGTGCCTGATGAACTATGGATGGAGGTTCGTGACATTGTACAGGAGACAGGGATCAAGACCATCCCCATGTAAAAGAAAAGCAAAAAGGCAAAATGGCTGTCTGAGGAGGCCTTACAAATAGCTGTGAAAAGAAGGGAAGTGAAAGGCAAAGGAGAAAAGGAACGATATACCCATCTGAATACAGAGTTCCAAAAAATAGCAAGGAGAGATAAGAAAGCCTTCCTCGGTGATCAGTGCAAAGAAATAGCGGAAAACAATAGAATGGGAAAGACTGGAGATCTCTTCAAGAAAATTAGAGATACCAAGGGAACATTTCATGCAAAGATGGGCACAATAAAGGACAGAAATGGTATGGACCTGACAGAAGCAGAAGATATTAAGAAGAGGCGGCAAGAATACATAGAAGAACTGTACAAAAAAGATCTTCATGACCCAGATAATCACGTTGGTGTGATCACTCACCTAGAGCCAGACATCCTGGAATGTGAAGTCAAGTGGGCCTTAGGAAGCATCACTGTGGACAAAGCTAGTGCAGGTGATGGAATTCCAGTTGAGCTATTTCAAATCCTAAAAGATGATGCTGTGAAAGTGCTGCACTCAAGATGCCAGCAAATTTGGAAAACTCAGCAGTGGCCACAGGACTGGAAAAGGCCAGTTTTCATTCCAATCCCAAAGAATATTCAAACTACTGCACAGTTGCACTCTTCTCACATGCTAGTAAAGTAATGCTCAAAATGTCCCAAGCCAGGCTTCAACAATAAGTGTCAAGGCCCAGATTTCTACTCCTCTTCTTTCGCATCTCTGTTGCAAATCAGTCTACTCTGGTCCTGTCTCTTTCTTATAAGACCTTGATAAAAACAACAAAGAACAACCAATTCATGCTAAATACAGGCACTTTTCAATCATTTCTCCTGGGCTCCATAGGCATGTGGCCTGCCTTCCAAATCAGACTTAGCAGATGATTGTTTTGTTTTCTTTTTCTCTTTTAAAGAATCAAGGGACTTTCTTGGAACAGACCAAATTTTGGAAGACATTTTTCTTGTGTCTGTTCTTTTTTTCTAAACAGTTTTATCTAATTATCTTATTTTCTTTCTATTGAAGTATAGTTGATTTACCATGTCATGTTAATTTCAGATGTACAGCATCTGAAAGTGATTCAGTTATTACAAAATATTGAATATAATTTCTTGTGCTATACAGTAGGACCTTGTAATTTATCTATTTTACATATAGTAGCATGTATGTGTTAACCGCACTCTCCTAATTCATCCCTCCCCCATCCACCTTTGATGACCGAAGTTTGTTTTCTATGTCTGTGAGTCTCTTTATGTTTTGTAAATAAGTTCACTTGCCTCTCTTTTTTTAGATTCCACATATAAGTGATATCCTATGATATTTGTCTTTGTCTGGCTTACTTCACTTAGTATGGTAATCTCTGGGTCCATCTGTATGACTACAAATGGCCTTAGTTCATTCTTTTTATGGCTGAGTAATATTCCGTGATATCTGTGTACCACATCTTTATCCATTTGTCTGTTAATGGACATATAGGTTGTTTCCACGTCTTGGCTACTTACCTAGCTATAATGAAAGAAGGGAGGGTAGATTTTGATGCAATACCAACCTACAGGAATAAAACAATAGAGACTTCATTAGTTCACATTACAAAAAAGTTGGAAGCTGGAAATGGCTAGGATTTAGTGCAGTGTCTCAATGATACTATCAAGGAGTCAGTTCCTTCCATCTGCTACTCTGCCATCCTCAGTATGTTGGCTTTGGCTCTTTGTATTTGTGGTCTCATGGTTACATGATGGATGCCATAGCACTAGGTATCATACTTTCACAACAGCATTCCAAGTGAGAAAGGAGGAGAGTGGGCAGAAAAGAGACTTTCCATTATCAGGGATGCAAATCCTTCCCATTTGCATCTCATTGGCTAGGTGCAAGGGAATCTAGAAATACATTTGTCTAAGGAAAATGAGATACCTATGATGGGCTTAGACTGGTCATGACTTATACCCTTGGGTTGAACACATTGCTGTCCTGAGTAGAACTAGATTCTGTTAGCTACAACAAAGCAGAGAAATGACTGTTGGGTTGGCAATTGTATCTGTCACACATGGGGAATATTTTTAATATTATTGAAGATATAAATGGACTCTGAGGAGGATCTTGGCATAGAAAATCTAAGAGGATATTGTTGAACTGAAATACTGGAAGAAGAGACTTCCTTCTGGGATTATTCTGTGAATGATGTGAGGTCAGTATGTTCCATCTATTTCTGAGAAAAAGAATCATTTGGGCCACAGACATGAAAGGATTCCTATAAGTCATCTGTCAATTGAATGAAAGTGATTGACTATATTTTAAAATATTTCTTTCTTAATATTTATTTAGGCTGCACTGGGTCTTCATTGCAGCTTGTGGGATCCTCACTGTGGCATGCAGAGTCGTAGTCACAGCTTGCAGGATCTAGTCCCCCAACCAGGGGACAAACCCGCCCCCCCCCCCACATTGGGATCTTGGAATCTTACCCACTGGACCACCAGGGTAGTCCCAAAGTGATTGATTTTAGAAATCAAGAGTACATTGGGGAGAAAAACCAATCACCACTGGTTCTATGTCGAAATTATCCTATTCTTTTAGAGATGGTAATATTTCACAGATTTCCCTTTTTAACTAATATATTGTTTCTTTCCAGTGCTCGGGGAAATTATTTTGGAAATGGACCTCATAGCCTGAATAGTATTGTTTATATCTCTATGATTAGAGGAAGTCATGTATTTTTAGGGTGACACCAGGTCACTCAAGCTATCATGCTTTCCCAGATTTAGAATACTGAAAGCAGAATTTTAACCACCAGCATACTGAGTTTGTTGTTTTGCAGATGTCTCTCTATGCTGGCTTATATCTGAGACTCTGTAAACATTTTAAGGACAAAACAAAACAAATAGTCCTTGTCATTACAATTTAAAATTGTAAATGAATTACAAAATAACACAAACCCCCCACATTTGTCTATGACACATGTGAAAAATAACTCAAGATTCCCTGAAGGTTAAAAAAAAAATCAAGGATGCGCTTGGTTCATAGACACTGTGACAATCCTGGTCATTAGTGGTGACTTGTTAATCTTTCTTGCTTCATGCCAGCTGGCCCTAAGAGTAGAATGAAAAATTGCTTTGGCAGAGAGCTTACTTCCTGATAAATTACAAAATTTTTAAAAAAAGAAAAAGATAACTGAAGATCCCAAACATCACTTGCAGTAGCATGTGATTAAGACATTAAAAAGACATCAAATGCTAGGCACTGCTATCAGAGCTTTAGACATATTTTCAATCCTCATGAAAACCCGATGAAGTGGGTACCATTATTGTACCCACTTTACTGATGAAGAAACTGGGGCACAGAGGACTGAACAACTGAAGTCACACAACCACTGTAATAAGTGGCAGAGCTGGGATTCCAAGCCCTGGTAATCTGGCTCCCGAATCCATGAATTAGAGCAGCATCTCTCCGCTAATCTCCGTTTTATAAAATCCTTCTAATTCATAACAAGAAAATTGTTTCCAGCTCCAGAAGATATTATCTTAACTTTTGAGACATTTTATGTCATAAGTAGTTTCTCATTAAGTAAAATTATAAAATCCATAAATGAAGATGATCCAGTGGGCTTTACTTTTTCCCATTCGTGGCTTGGAGGAGTTTTACCACCACTTGAAAGAGCAGAAGGCTTGAATTCAAGGGTTATCTTAGTAACAGTACACTATATTCTTTGACTTGAGAAGCTTCATTAGATAATACTGTATGAGCCATCTGTTTGGAATTTGATGATGAAAAATATGAATATATGACCATTATCAAGACCCCCTCTTCAGATCATGTTCACGTAGTTGGAGGCTTGGGTGCCAAGCTAATTTGGGCTTAAGGTGACACTTTATTTGCTTCCATGAGACTGTAAATTTTCAAATGGCCAGATGTTCTCTTGAGCATTACAGCTAGAAGACTAGGACTTCCACGGAGGTCCAGGGATTAAGACTCTGCGCTGCCAATGCAGGGGGAAAGGGTTTGATTCCTGATCAGACCTGGGCTTGATCCCTGGGTCGGGAAGATCCCCTGGAAAAGGAAATGGTAACCCACTCCAGTATGCTTGCCTGGAGAATCCCATGGACGGAGGAGCCCGATAGGCTACAATCCACAGGGTCTCGAAGAGTCGGACACAACTGAGTGACTTCACTTTCACTTTCACTTCACTTTCAGGGAATTAAGAGGGCCTCTCAGGTGGCTCCGCAGTAAAGAATCTGCCTGCCAATTCAGGAAACTCAGGAGACATGGATTCAATCCGTGGGTGGGGAAGATCCCCTGGAGGAGGAAATGGCAACCCACTCCAGTATTCTTGCCTGGAAAAATCCCACGGACAGAGGAGCCTGGCGGGCTACAGTTCACTGGGGCGCAGAGTTGGACACGACTGAGCGCATACGCAGGGGACTAGGAGCCTGTATCCTGCATGCTGTGGCACAGCCAAAAGATTTTTTAAAGAGCTAGAAGATTTACAGGGGAATAAAAGTGGCAATGGCAGAGCCACTGCAGACCTTTGACAGAGTTCATTTTTTCCTCTGAGGAAGAAGGAAAGCTTCAGGGAATCAGGGAGCAGATTGAAGTGTTCAGCCTCTGACTCCAAGTGTTTGATGGTCCCTACCAGAGATTCCATGAAAGACAGTGAAGACTGCTAGTCGCTCAGTCATGTCTGAATCTTTGCAACCCCTCTGGCTGCAGCCCACCAGGCTCCTTTGTCCATGGAATTCACCAGGCAAGAATACTGGAGTGGGTAGCCATCCCCTTCTGGGATCTTCCCAACCCAGGGATCAAACCCAGGTCTCCCACATTGCAGGCAGATTCTTTACTGCCTGAGCCACTGGGGAAGCCTCAGACTTGAGGGATTGCTATTTACTGAAAGAAACAAACACCCAATAGAAATGTCCAGAGGATTAGCAGTACTGGCACGAGAGGAGGATTTGACCGTCTGGATAACAGCTTTGCAAATCATTTGGATAAATGACACCATTTGGAGGAGAATCTTCCCAACCGAGTCTAAATGCCAGAACCCTTTTGAGAAGGTTTATGCAATTCTGGCTCTTTTCTTCCTTTTGTCAGAAATGTATTGGGTGACACTGTTCCAGATATAGTTTACTATTTGGGATACAGGAGCAATTATCCTGTTTTTTCCTGTGAGATATTATTGGAAGATTAATATCAATGGAGTAAATATTACATTAAATAGAAGCATAATTAAGAATGCAAAGATAAAGCTATCTTAGGAATATGGCATAGTCCTTCCTTCTTCCCCTCTTATCTTTATTTTTTTATTTTTTTTAATCTTTATTGAATTTGTTACAATACTGTTTCTGTTTTGTTTTGGCTTTTCGGCTGCAAGGCATGTGGGATCTTAGCTTCCCGACCAGGGATCGAACCTGCACCCCCTATATTGGAAGGAGAAGTCTTAACCACTGGACCACCAGGGAAGTCCCCCCCCCTCTTATCTTTAAGAAGGCAAAGAAAAATGTGGCCTCCTAGCTGGTAGGTACCACATTGATACAACTCAGGGAAAGAGTGGAACTTGTCCTTACTAGGACAAGTGTGTGACACTTGCTAGTGTGACTGGAAGCATTGGGCCAGTTTATTTTAATGGTGTCAGGAAGGATCAGATAAAGAGAACCACCTCTCAGGTAACACTGAGGCAGTGAAGAGAGTTAATTGAATAGACCGAAGAATTGATGCTTTTGAACTGTGGTGTTGGAGAAGACTATTGAGAGTCCCTTGGACTACAACCAGTCCATCCTAAAGGAGATCGGTCCTGAGTGTTCATTGGAAGGACTGATGTTGAAGCTGAAACTCCAAATACTTTGGCCACCTGATGTGAAGAACTGACTCATTTGAAAAGACCCTGATGTTGGGAATGATTGAAGGCAGGAGGAGAAGGGGATGACAGAGGATGAGATGGTTGGATGGCATCGCTGACTCAATGGACATGAGTTTGAGTAAACTCCAGGAGTTGGTGATGGACAGGGAGGCCTGGCGTGCTGCAGTTCATGGGGTCACAAAGAGTCAGACACGACTAAGCGACTGAAATGAACTGAACTGAATTCATTTTTTTTTCTTTTAGAGGTACTTGCAGTCAACATCTGAACTTATCAAGTCAGAACAGCTTATAAACCAAACCAGGAACTTCCCTGGTGGTCCAATGGCTAAGACTGCGCTCCCAGTGCAGGGGGCCCGGGTTCCATCCCTGGTCAGGGAACTAGATCCCACATGCCACAACTAAAGGTCCCACGTGCCGCAACTAAGACCTGGTGCAGCCAAATAAATAAAGAAATATATTTTTAAAGAAATCAAATCTTCATCTCTGGGCACCTCCAGGAATCCTCTTGCAGCACAGAAAGAATAGAGCATATCAGTGTTTTTTCTATTGCAGGTTCTTTTGGTCACATTATCAGCTAGGTACAGGCTAAGGAAAGACAGATAGGTTATTTTGGACAAGAATAGTATATATAACAGAGTCCCATTCTTTGGGTGTATATAACACAGTCCCTTAAGATTATGGAGTGGAGGTGACAAATAGGTTCAAGGGATTAGATCTCACAGACAGAGTGCCTGAAGGACTACGGACAGGCACTATAGGTAACAGTTACCTCCTGTTACGACTGGAGGTTCGTGACATTGTACAGGAGGCAGTGACCAAAACCATCCCAAAGAAAAAGAAATGCAAGAAGCAAAATGGTTGTCTGAGGAGGCTTTCCAAATAGCTGAGGAAAGAAGAGAAGCGAAAGGCAAAGGAGAAAAGGAAAGATATATCCATCTGAATGCAGAGTTCCCAAAGAATAGCAAGGAGAGGTAAGAAGGCGTTCTTAAATGAACAATGAAAAGAAATAGAAGGAAAATATAGAATGGGAGAGACTAGATATCTCTTCAAGAAAATTGGAGTTAGCAAGAGAACATTTCTTGCAAGAATGGGCATAACAAAGGACAGAAACAGTAAGGACCTAACAGAAGCAGAAGAGATTGAGAAGTGGCAAGAATACACAGAAGAACTAAACAAAAAAGGTCTTTATGACCTGGATGACCACAATGGTGTGGTCACTCACCTAGAGCCAGACATCCGAGAGTGTGAGGGCAAGTGGGCCTTAGGAAGCATTACTCAAACAAAGCTAGTGGAGGTGACGGAATTCCAGCTGAGCTATTTCAGATCCTAAAAGATGATCCTGTTAAAGTGCCGCACTCAATATGTCAGCAAATTTGGAAAACTCAGCAGTGGCCACAAGAATGGAAAAAGTCAGTTTCATTCCAATCTGAAAAAAGGGCAATGCTAAAGCATGTTCAAACTACCAAACGGTTGTGCTAATTTCACATGTTAGTAAGGTTATGCTCAAAGTCCTCCAAGCTAGGCTTCACAGTATGTGAACTGAGAACTTCCAGATGAGCAAGCTGGTTTCAAAGAGGTAGAGGAACCAGAGATCAAATTGCCAACATTCATTGGCTCATGGAGAAAGCAAGGGTGTTCCAGAAAAATGGCTATTTCTGCTTCACTGACTATGCTAAAGCCTTTGACTGTGTGGATTACAACAAACTGTGGAAAATTCTTAAAAGAAATGGGAATACCAGACCACCTTACCTGCCTCCTGAGAAACCTGTTTGTGGGTATCTTGTGCTTAGTCACTCAGTCGTGTCTGACTCTGCACCCCATGGACTATGAAGCAACAATTAGAACTGGACATGGAACAACCGACTGGCTCAAAATCGGGAAAGGAGTATGACAAGGCTATATGTTGTCACCCTGCTTATTTAACTTCTATGCAGAGTACATCATGAGAAATCCTGGGCTGAATGAGTCACAAACTGGAATCAAAATTACTGGGAGAAATATCAACAATCTCAGATATGCAGGTAATACCACTCTAATGGCAGAAAGTGAAGAGGAACTAAAGAACCTCTTGATCAGGGTGAAAGAGGAGAGAGAAAAGGCTGGCTTGAAACTCAACATTAAAAAAACTAAGATCATGGCATCTGGTCCCATCAATTCACGGAAAATAGAAGGGGAAAAAGTGGGAAAAGTTACAGATTTTCTTTTCTTGGGCTCCAAAATCACTGCAGACAGTGACTGCAGCCATGAAATTTAAAGACGCTTGCTCCTTGTAAGGAAAGCTGTGACAAACCTAGACAGTGAATTAAAAAGCAGAGGTGTCACTTTGCTGACAAAGGTCCATATAGTCAAGGATGTGAGGACTGGACCATAAAGAAACACTGAGCAAGAAGAAAGGATTGATGCTTTCAAATTGTGATGCTGGAGATGATTCTTGAGGGTTCCTTGAACTGCAAGGAGATCAAACCCAATAATCCTAAAGGAAATCAATCCTGAATATTTATTGGAAGGACTGAGGGTGAGGCTGAAACTCCAATACTTTGGCCACCTGATGCAAAGAGCCAACTCACTGGGAAAGATCCTGACGCTGGGAAAGACTGAAGGGGCCGGCAGAGGGTGAGATGGTTAGATAGAATCACCAACTCAACGGACATGCGTTTGAGCAAACTGCAGGAGATGGTGGAGGACAGAGGAGCCTGACGCGCTACAGTCCATGGGGTCACAAAGAGTCAGACAGGACTTAGTGACTGAACAACTACAGAGTTATTCAGTTACCACAGTTGTTCTCTTAGGGAAAGAGAAAGGAGTAAAAGGATCAAGATATGTGAGATGGGGCATTGGCAGATTAACAAAACCAGAAAGTGTTAGTCGCTCAGCTGCATTCTACTCTTTGTGATCCCATGAACTGTAGTAGCCAGGCTCCTCTGTCCGTGGAATTCTCCAGGCAAGGATACTAGAGTGGGTAGCCATTTCCTTCTCCAGGGGATCTGTCCCACCCAGCAACTGAACCCAAATCTCCAGCATTGCAGGCAGATTCTTTACCATCTGAGTCACCACAAAACCAAAGCTGGTCCTAAAAGAGCTTTTTACTTTCATCTTCTGGTCTCCATGGTAACTCAAATGTGGCTAGGGAGATGAAGGAAGTAAGGCAGCTTCTGCTGTCTACAAACACACACCTCACTGTTGTCTTTAAGCTCATACTCGTCAACTGCCAAAGAACCTGGTGATGGTAGAGTATCTTATGGCTAAAGTAGATGTTCTTCATTGTAAGAATCTTCTTTACAACATATTACTAGGTCAGAAGACTGATTTAGCTCATCACCTATTTCCTGACTCCTGTCAAAGTGATTTTGGGGGTCTAATTCGATTGAATAAGACGGTAAAGATCTGTAGTTTAAAAGACAAAACCAGATCACAGATTTCAACCTAAAACTGTACATCTTTTAGAAAAAACTACAGGAGGAGATTTTCGCTATTAAGCGCTAAACAGAGAGTTCTTAGGCTTGACATCGGAATGATGATCCACACAATGAAATCTTGATAAGTTAGAATTTATCAAAATTGAAAATGACTTTGTTTTAAATACATGGTCCTGGATATTTACATGCAAAAAAAGATGGTTACCTTGCACCATATACAGAAATTGAATCAAGATATCTCTGAAATAGGCAGAGATAAAACTATAAAACATTTAGAATAAAGCATAAGGACGTCTCATGACACTGGATTTGACAGTGGTTTCTTGGATGGAACACCAAAACTACAGGCAACAAAAACAACAAAATAGATAAACTGGACTTCATGAAAATTTAGAACTTCTGTGCATCAAAGGTCACTATCAATAAAGTGAAAAGGCAACTCACACAATGGGAGGAAATTTTGTAAGTCATATATCTGATAAGGATTAATATTTAGAATATATCAAGAACTCCAGGGATGGAGGAGCCTGTTGTGCTACCGTCTATGGGGTCACACAGAGTCAGACACGACTGAAGTGACTTAGCAGCAGCAGCCTACAGCTCAACAATTAAAAAAAAAAATTATAAACGTGCATAAGACATGAATAGACATTTCCCCAAAGGAGAGATATAAATGGCCAGTAAGCAAATGAAAAGATGCTCAACATCACTAATCATAGGTCAATGCAAATCAAACCCACAATTAGATACCACTTCACACCCATTAGGATGGCTACCATCAAGAAACCAAAAAATAGCCAGGGTTGGTGAGGATATGGAGAAGTTGGAACTCTTGTTTATCACTGGTGTGGATGTAAAATGGTGTTGCTGTCACGAGGGGTCCTCAAAAAATTAAACGTAGAATTATCATGTGACTAATTTCATTACTAGGTATATACCCTAAAGAATTGAAAACAGAGACGTGAATTTGTTTATATGTAATATATATTTTATAGCAGCATTATTCAAAGTATCCCAAAAAGTGGAAACAATCCACGTGTCCATTGATAGATGAATGGGTAAACAAAATATGGTGTATATATATATACATCCAATGGTGTGTTATTCAGCCTTAAAAAAAATGAAGCTCTGATACAGGGATGAACGTTAAGGACTTTATACTAAATGAAATAAGCCAGACACAAAAGGACAAATATTCTATGATTCCACTCACATGAGGTAGCTAGACTAGTAAAAATCATAGAAATAGAAAGTACAATGATGGGTGCCAGGGGCTGGGGCAGGAGAAAAGAGGGTTATTGTTTAATAGGTATATAGTTCCAGTTTGGGAAGATGAAAAAATTGTGGTGATGAATAGTGGTGAGAGTTACATAACAATATGAAGGTACTTAAAAACTTCTGGAGATGAATAGTGGTGATGGTTACATAATGATATTAAGGTACTTAATACCATTGAATCGTACACTTATAATGATTAAAATGGTAACAAAAAAATTAGTGTTATGTATATTTCACCATATATACATAAAAAAACTTAAAATAATTCTTTAATAAGAGACTTTGTTTAAGAGAACGGAGATGCTACAGGCTTGAAGATTTCCAAACCAGGTATCCTCCCACAAAAGATTAGTATCTAGAATATATGAAGAACTCTGAAACTGTTTTTTTTTATTCTCAACTATTAAAAAGAGAAATCCAAATTGAAAATGGGTAAAAAGAATAGACATTTCACTGAAGAGGGCATACAGATGGCAAACAAGCACAGGAAAAGATATTCCAACATCACTAGCACCAGGGAAATGCAAATTAAAACTACAGTGAGATATCAAATGTATAACTATCAGAATGGCTAACATAAAAAGTAGTGACCGCACTGGCTAACACCAATTATTTAATGGTAACACCAGATAGTGATATCACCAGTACTGATAATGATATGAAGACCCTGGATCAATCATACATTGTTGGTAAGAATATAAAATGGAATAGCTGCTCTGGAAACAGTTTGACCAAGTTCTTAAAAACTAAACATGTAGGACTTTCTTGGTAATACAGTGAATAAAAGCCTGCCTGCCAATGCAGGGGACATAGGTACGATCCCTGGTGTGGCAAGATCCCATATGCCGCAGAGCAACTAAGCCCATGCACCGCAGCTACAGAACGTGTGCTCTGGAGCCTGTGTTCTGAAACTACTGAAGCCCATGTGCCTAGATCCTGTTCTCTGAAACAAGACAAGCCACCGCACCACAACTGGAGAGTAGCCCTCATTCGCTATAACTAGAGAAAAGCCTGAGAATAGCAACAAAAAACCCAGCACAACCAAAAATAAAATTAAAATAAGTGTTATTTTTAAGAAAGAACTAAATGCTTAGCTTTGCACAGTGGCAGTTTTGTAGGCAATGAGGTTTATCCAAGGTGTGATTATTGCTAATTGAAAACTTTTCCCAATACCCCACCATGATGACTTGAAATATAGTCTGCAATGGCAATTTTTGACAGTCTCTATGGAGACTGAGTTAAAAAAAAAAAGACTAGACATGTATTATCAAATGACCCAGCAACAGCAATTATGGGTGTTTATTCCAGAGAAATAAAAAATTATGTTTGCACAAACACCTGTAAACTAATGTTCATAGCTTCTTGATTTGCAATGGCCAAAAACTTGAAATAAGCCAGATATCTTGTAAAGGGTGAATAAACACACTTGTTCCATCCATACCATGAAATACTACCCAATAATAAAAGGTACCAAACTATTGATCAGTACAAACCTTAGATGGTCTCCAGGGAATTATGCTGAGTTAAAAAAAAAGTTAATCCTAAAGGTTCCATACTACATGATCCCATTTGTATAATATTCTTGAAATGATAAAATTATAGAATTAGAGAACAGAATAATGAGTGCCAGAGATCATTAAGGAGGATGAGAGGGAGAGAAGCGGGTGTGGTTATAGAAGGGTGGCCCTAGGTATCTTTGAGGTGACGGGAACTGTCTGTCCTGTGCCTGAACTGTAGTGGTATATGAATCTACACATGTAAAATTGCATAAATTAAATACACATAATGAAAAAGCTGGCTTAACACTCAGTATTCAAAAAGCTAAGATCAAGGCATCTGGTCCTATCACTTCATGGCAGAGATTGGGAAAAAGTGGAAACAGTGAGAGACTTTATTTTTGAGGGGCTCCAAAATCACTACAGATGGTGACTACAGCCAAGAAATTAAAAGACGCATGCTCCTTGGAAGAAAAGCTGTGACAAACCTTGGCAGTATGTTAAAAAGTAGAGACATCACTTTGCTGACAAAGGTCCATCTAGTCAAAGCTATGTAGTCATGTATGGATGTGAGAGCTGGGCCATAAAGAAGGCTGAGTGCTAAAGAACTGATGCTTTTGAACTGTGGTGCTGGAGAAGACTCTTGAGCATCCCTTGAACAGAAAGGAGATCAAACCAGTCAATCCTAAAAGAAATCAACCTTAAATATTCATTGGAAGGACTGATGCTGTAGCTGAAGCTCCAATACTTTGGCCACCTGACGTGAAGAGCCAACTCATTGGAAAAGACCCTGATGCTGGGAAGGAATGAAGGCAGGAGGAGAAGGGGATGACAAAAGATACGATGGTTGGATGGCATCCCCCCACTCAATGGACATGAGTTTGAGCAAACTTCGGAAGATGGTGAAGGACAGGGAAGCCTGGCATGGGCAGTCCATGAGATCACAAAGAGTCAGACACGACTGAGCGACTGAACAACAAAATACACATATACAAAAAGGAGAGCGTGTAAAGCTTGTGTAATCTGAATAAAGTGAAAGCATTGTATCAGTGTCAGTATCTTGGTGTTGATATTGTTCTGTGGTTATACAGGACGGGGATATAGAGTGAAGGATATACAGGATCACTCTTTTCTTTCTTACAACTGCCTGTGAACTTAGAATTTTCTAAAACAAACAAAAAACATAACCAAAGTAAACATTATGAGTAGTTCCGTTAGAAGCTAACAAAACAATTATCCATAAACTTATTCTTATCACCTCCCAAGGCATCTCATTGGTTAAGAAAGGGAAATTTTCACTTCTCATTAGACAAAGGATACAGTCTGGTTTTTGCATAATTCGAACATAAGGTTTTCTTGTGAGAATTAAGCTAGTAAAAATAGAACAGTTTAAGTGAGTAGCCATTAGCCACCTTAAATGCTTCCAAAATAAAGTGAGCAAAGCAACACATACTTAAAGATAACCAAAGAGTAGATACTTAGAAAGGTGGGCCTTCAGTGTATGTGTAAGGAAAAGGTATTAATTAATTTTTTGGAGGATCATCTCCAAAGAAAGAAACTATGACTACCAGGAAGGGTGTCTGTATTGTTCTAGAAAAGCATGAGCCCAGAGCAGAAAGCATTAACCTGTCCTCATCCCTGCCCTGGAGGGAGAGCACCTTGTCCTTATAGGAGTATTGGCCTGCTTGGCAGCTCGAGTTGGCAGAGATGCCATTTACAGAACATGCATTATGTGTGAGGTCCTTTACCTGCCTTGTCATTAATCCTCCGAACAACCCCACAAAATAGTTATCTCCATAATGAAACTAAGGCTGAAGAGATGAAATAACTTAGGACTTCCCTGGTGGTCCAGTGGTTAAAACTTCACTTTCCAATGCAGTGGGCACGAGTTCGATCCCTGGTTGGGAAAACTGAGGTCCTATGTGCCTCAAATTTAAAAGAGAGAGAGACTAAAAAACTTGCCAGAGATCACACAGCTACCAAATGGCAGAACTGGGCTTCAGTCCTCTGCCTGGCACACCATTTCCTGTCTCTCTTGAAAGGCAGTGAGCACGCAAAGCTATTGTGCTTAATGCCATAGTCCTAGAATCACATCATTAACTCTCTTCACTCTTCTTTCTTACTTCCAAGGTTTGATTTCTCATATAGATGTTCCTAAAAGGGGACCCAGTGTGAGTATTTCTCCTTTTGGCAGTTGTGTTTCTCACTGTACATGAATCAGTTGACATTGTGATTTTGTCATCAGCCCATTTAAAAAATGGTTAATAGGCATGAGTTCTTCTATGGCTGATAATTCTGGGTGTACTGGAGAATTCGGTTACTGTAAAAATATACTGAACTTAACTTCCAAGGTATTCCACCACCCTAAGGGGCCTCAGAAATCAGTCTTCAAGATGGAAAAATGGTGTTACTGATTTAAGTAACTCCCAGGCTTACAGTGTCAGTTATTGGCAAAGCTAAGGTTGAGAACTAGGTCTCCGATCCGTTACTCTGGTATAACCATTTCAGTTCTACTTATCCTGTCGGAGCACCCTATTTCAGGGCCAGATCCAGAAAAATTGGTATACATGCTCAATCAACGTCCTTATTTTCTGTACTCCCTCTGCATTTTGGGTACAGGTGGAATTATTTTTGTTAGCATTATTTGTAGCTTTATTATGAGCCCACAATATTCTGTACATAAATTAATGAATGGATACTGAAAAAATGTATTGTGAATGCTTAAAACGTTCATCATTTTCCATATTATATTAACTGGATAGCTATGCACCACTGGCTCATAGAACAGCTTTTATATATTACACAGACTGTTATCTATAAATAGTTGTATTCCTTAGAGTATTTCCACCACCCGTTATAGTACCTGTCACAAGTAGGTTGTCAATAGTTATGAGCTGGTTTGGATTGGATTCGATTGAATTAAATTGATTGAAAGTGGCTCTGATGTGTTTCAGCTTCTAGATTCTGTAATTTATTTAACACCCCTACTCAGACAGATGTTTAGGCAACAGCATGATTGTTCACTGACACATCATTAGGTCCAGTTGTCTGTGCCTTAGTGTGAAAGACGTACCTAATCAGGTAGCTCAGTTCTGACAACTAAGATCTTCCTGAGCCCTTGCAGGTTAGCAGCCTGGAAGGGAAGTCTGTGTTCTCTCTCTGTTTTCAACACTCGGACGAGCCAGGGAATCTCAGCACGTGTAATCAAGTATCATGGAAGCATCAGAAATGTGGCAGTGCGGGTTCAAACCCAGTAGGTAACTTTTTGTGGTTAATTATAAAACCCGAAATGTTAATAATGAGCAGTGATATTTCCTTGTGAAAGTGTTAGTCGCTTAGTCGTGTCCGACCCTTTGCAACCCCGTGGACTGTAGCCAGCCAGGCTCCTCTGTCCTTGGGAATTCCCAGGCAAGAATACTAGAGTGGGTAGCATTACCTTCTCCAGGGGATCTTCCCAACCCAGGGATTGAACCTGGGTCTCCCGCATTGCAGGCAGATTCCTTACCGTCTGAGCCATCCACTCATACTACTGGGCCATGAGACTTTTAGTTGTCATCATGTCTTCTATACAGTGTTGCTAAAGCAGGCAAGATGATGGTTGTTGAAATTTCCATTACCCTCTACTAGTTCAAATCAAACAAGAGACCTGCATTCAGAGCTTTTAGCTCCCTTTGAACATCTCCTTCCTTGCAAAACAAAAATAATAGCCACTGTTACGGTGCATTTAATCACATTATCCTGTTTGTCAGGTCACCTGTGGAGGTCACTTAGGACATTTTAGTTTCTTGGAACAAGCTTTCTTTTTTGCCTTAAGGATTGTTGGCATCCAGTGTCTCAAATCAATTTCGTCTGATAGCTTTGGGCAAAGAAGGAAACTGATAATTAGTTACTTCTTTCTGTTCTGTACCAATAACTTTTCACAGATATATCTGAAGCTTCTGGTTTTCATGTCATTTTTGTGGAGAATTTTTTGTTCACATATTTTTCCTTTAAAATACAATATCCAAAATGCCTGACATCTGTATTCTTTTTCATTGTGTTGGTTGAAGCAAATTTAAAGTTATCCACAACACATTGTTTTCTAGAGCATTCATCTTCAGAGTCTTCTGAGATGGTTGCTCAATAACATGTCATGAGGAAAGTCCAGATTTGCAAAGCATTTGTCATTTCTTTCTGTGCTGCTAATTTGTTTAGTAACCATTTGTTTCTCACACTCTTGTCTGCCAAGCTGTAGACATATGTACATGCCAGGTCCATAGATCTATAAATCCATAAATGTTAATAATAGTACTAGGACTTACTGGTGGTTCTGTGGTTGAGACTCTGCATTTCTGATGCAGGGGACATGGGTTTGATCCCTGGTCAGGGAACTAAGATCCCACATGCCATGCAGTCAATAAATAAATAAAAATATGATGAATGTAGATAGTTTCAAAATGTCACATTACTAGAAAATTATGTTAGGGACTTCCCTGGTCATCCAGTGGCTAAGACCCCAGGTTCTCCATGCAGAGGGCCAGGGTTCAATTCCTGCTCAGGGAACTCGATCCCACCTTCTGCAGCTAAGTGTTTGCATAACTCAACTAAAGATCCCACATGCTGCAAGGAAGATCAAAGATCATACATGCCACAACTAAGACCCAGCACAGCCAAATAAATACATAAACACTTTTTAAAAAGAAAACTATGTTGAATAATATTAATAGCACTAAAAGGAGGTTGTGAAAAAGATGAAAGTGAAAGAGGAGAGTGAAAAAGTTGGCTTAAAGCTCAACATTCAGAAAACTAAGATCATGGCATCTGGTCCCATCACTTCATGGGAAATAGATGGGGAAACAGTGGCTGACTTTATTTTGGGGGCTCCACAATCACTGCAGATGGTGATTCCAGCCATGAAATTAAAAGACGCTTACTCCTTGAAAGGAAAGTTATGACCAGCCTAGACAGCATATTAAAAAGCAGAGACATTACTTTGCCAACAAAGGTCCATCTAGTCAAGAATATGGTTTTTCCAGTGGTCATGTATAGATGTGAGAGTTGGACTATAAAGGAAGCTGAGCGCCGAAGAATTGATGCTTTTGATCTGTGGTGTTGGAGAAGACTCTTAAGAGTCCCTTGGACTGCAAGGAGATCCAACCAGTCCATCCTAAAGGAGATCAGTTCTGGGTGTTCATTGGAAGAACTGATGTTGAAGCTGAAAACTCCAATACTTTGTCCACCTGATGCAAAGAGCCGACTCATTGGAAAAGACCCTGATGCTAGGAAAGATTGAGGGCAGGAGGAGAAGGGGACGACAGAAGATGAGATGGTTCGATGGCATCACTGACTAAATGGACATGAGTTTGGGTGGACTCCGGGAGTTGGTGATGGACAGGGAGGCCTGGTGTGCTGTGGTTCATGGGGTCACAAAGAATCGGACACGACTGAGTGACTGAATTGAACTGAAAAGTAGGCTGTATGCCTTTGGTATCTAGATTTTCTCCTGAAAGTCCTAACCTAAACTCTTTGGTCCTTTCTTAAATACAAGGATGCACATCTTTAGAAAAAATTTTCCATCAATTCTCAGTAAAATTCTGGAATATTTAAGGTAATCATAGGAAACAGTCTAACATGTTACTTGTTCAAGGGATTTCCTACCTGTGTAGTTGACAGTAATGATACTCATTTGAGTCTTTGTTTCATAAAATATGCTTTTTCTTTTCATTAAAGTAAGCTTCCTTTCCATCTTGAAAGGGTGAGACCAAGTTTTGCCTTAGGTACTAACACCTGTTCATTTTATTTCAGGGGTACAGGCATCAGGCATGGATGGGAAGAAATGCAGTGTATGGATGTTTTTACCTCTTGTTTTTACCTTGTTTACATCTGCTGGATTGTGGATAGTGTGAGTATTTTCTTATTTAAGGACTCAGGTATAATGAGATAAAAAAGCAAAGTCCTGATAGCACAGTCCTCCTTTTTTCTGTCTGCAGGCTCCATACCCTCAGAGTCAACCAACTCCTAATCAGAAATATTCAGGAAAAAAAAATTCCAGAAAGTTGCAAAAAGCAAAACTTGAATTTGCTGCTCACTGGCAACTACTTATATAGCATTTTACTTTATCTTTACAACTATTGTATTAGGTATCATCAATAACTTAGAAATGAAAGTATACAGGAGGACGTGTGGAGAGTACAGTTGACTCTTGACCAACAGTAGTTTGAACTGTGAGGGTCCACTTATACGTGGATTTTTTTTCAATAAATACTACAGTACTATGTGGTCCACAGTTGGTTGAGTCTGAGGATGTGGAGCTGACTATAGGATGTGAGAAATCACAGATTCTGGTATCCACTGCTTATCCTGGAACCAGTCCCCCGCAAATACAGATGGGCAACTGTATATGTCATATTTTCGTGAATGTATTTGTAAATACTTTAAAATAATGTTTGCTAACTCAACCTTGCTGAAGTCCCCATTTCCCTTTATTCTATCACCCAAAGTAAATAATAAGTAATAAATTATGCAAAGCAGATATTGAATACTGGTGATATGGACTCATTATTTGCAAGATTTGCTAATTTGACACTAACATGCTACGGATTAGGGCTTCCCAGGTGATGCAGAGGTTAAAAAATCTGCCTGCCAATGCAGAAAACTCAAGAAATGAGGGTTCAACCCCTGAGTCGAGGAGATTCCCCAGAGAAGGAAATGGCAACCCTCTCCAGTATTCTTGTCTGGAAAATTTCATGGACAGAGGAGCCTAGCAGACTCCAGTCCATGGAGTCACAAAGAGTCAGACTCAACTGAGCACACATACATATGTACATTCAAACATTTGCTTGTTTAACAGTCATTGAGTATAAGGACGTCCTTATACTTGTTAAACAAGCAAATATGATTTAATGTGGTTAGTCCAGTAAATTGGGAAACAGATAATTCTTTTTTTTTAATTTCTTTGTTTTATAAATTTTATTGTTTTTTCTTCATAGATACTTTATAGCTGTGGAAGATGACAAAATTTTCCCATTAAATTCAGCTGAAAGGTAAAGTATATCTCTGGGTAACTCTTTGTTTATCAGTAGATTTAGCAGAACTTTGCCACTGGTAAAGTTAGACTATGCAAAAGTGACCATGCATTAACCTGAGCTTCTGGGTTTTTTCTGTCATCCAGGAAACCTGGCGTGAAGCATGCACCATATATAAGGTAACTTGATAATTCTCTTCTGATCTGCTGTATCTTAGGCAATGTTAGCAGGGTGTATTAGTTCTGACTCTTAGGACAAAGTATCCTAGACTGGGTGGCTTATAAACATCAGAAATTTATTTCTCACATCTCTGCAGACTGAAAGTCCAAGATCCGGGTGCCAGCATGGTCAGGTTCTGATGGGAACCTTCTTCCGGGTTTCAGACTGCTGTCTTCTCACTGTGTCCACGCATGGCAGAAAGAGGACTAGAGAGCTCTCTTGGGCCCTTTTATAAGGGTACAATCCCATTCACTGGGGCTCTACCTTCATCACTTAACCATCTCCCAAAGGCCCCACCTCCTAATACCATCACATGGGATGTTAGGATTTCAACATATGAATTTTGAGGAGACATACCTTCAGCCCACTACAAACAGTCATAGATTTTACTATAGAAATAATAAAACATTTCATATTTTTCAAGTATTGCAGGTGATGAACCTCCTGCAAGCTGTGTGTTTAGTCAAGTTATGAACATGGCAGCATTCCTAGGTAAGAAGAACATGAAGAATGCTTTACATGCTTTTGGATATTTGTTTTTTATTTTAAATTCTCCAGAAACTCATTTCAAAAGTATGGTGAGCTTAGTTGATAATTTGGTGTCATATCATGTCAATATGCTAAAGTGGGCATTTTTTGTTTTGAGGGTCTTTTCTTTTTTTCATAAATCCCTTTACATTCACCTGCTTACCTTCCATTTTCTTTTCTCTTTATCATCTTCAATCATTACAGCCAATTCTTGACTTTATTTCTTTTGCTGCATGAAATAATGTATTTCATGTGCCATAAAATCCTGCATGAGAATATAATATTGTGCAATATGTTTTCTTTAAAAAAATGCTTTATACATTCTTTCACTGGCAAGCATGAAAAATGCATAGGGCCTGAGATAAATATTGATGTGTATAGACATCATCTTTCAGTCTAAAGGTTGATATTATCATTAGGGTCATGCCCTCCCCTTTGCCTTTACACATATCAAGCTGGCAAATGGGAACACAGGTTTATAAAAAACAGAAAGAAACCTTTTGTACTCATGTCCGGCCCCAACTCCCTTTTCCTTCAGGGACTAAAGCTCTCGTTTAATATCCTGTCCTCTTTGTTCTCTGAGTGCTTCTCTCCGGGGGTTGTGGGAACCAGCCATACTCTGTGTCTTCCTTCAAATCAGCCTCGTTGTTCTGTTGCTCAGTTGTGTCTGACTCTTTGTGACTCCATAGACTGCAGCACACCAGGCTTCCCTGTCCTTCACCATCTCCCAGAATTTGTTCAAGCTCATGTCCATCGAGTCAGTGATGCCATCCAACCATCTCATCCTCTGTCACTCCCTTCTCCTGCCCTCAATCTTTCCCAGCATCAGGGTCTTATCCAATGAGCTGGCTCTTCGCATCAGGTGGCCAAAGTATTGGAGCTTCCGCTTCAGCATCAGTCCTTCCAATGAATCTTCAGGGTTGATTTCCTTTAGGATTGACTGGTTTGATCTCCTTGCAGTCCAAGGGACTCTCAAGAGTCTTCTCCAGCACTACAGTTCAAATTGCGAGCTCATCTTCTCCAGGCCAAGGACTCCTCTGTGTCTTTCAATACGTTAGGACTTCCCTGGTGTTCCAGTGGTTACGACTCCATGCATTCCATGCATGGGGCACAGGTTTGATCCTGGGTCCGGGAATTAAGATCCCATATGCCCTGGAGTGTGTCCAAAAAAAAAAGAAAAAGAGGTCAGCCAATTATCACCATTGGTATTTTGTTGGGTCCAGCCAGTGACAGCTAAATCCTTCAACAGCAGTTTTCTGGACATGGTCCTTTTGGATACTGAGACTTTCACTCCAAGTGAGATCTAATGATGATGTTATTACTGAGGGTTTGACCTTTGTAGCACCTGTCCCTCAAAGAGGTGGCCTGTTATTTCACCTATTTATAACTCTCCTCCCCCAGAAAAATTTCTGCTGAATTCTTACATGTTCCTTTAAAATTTTTGCTGTAGGAAAAGGGAAGACCTATAAAATTCCCTGGAAAATCAAGGGAGATGGTTGATCCAACCTGCACCACAGGCAGAATCTTAGTTGGTTCAGAAGGCAGAGAAACATGGAGAATGTTCCCTTGAGACTCCAGGGGAAATGCTAGTCAGTCTGATTTTGTCCTCACTGACTTCAGTCTCCATGTTAGTCATTCAGTTGTGTCCAGTTCTTTGAGACCCCATGGCCTGTAACCAGCCAGGCTCCTCTGTTCATGGATTTTTCCAGGCAAGAATACTGGCGTAGGTTGCCATTCCCTTCTCCAAGGGATCTTCTCGACCCAAGGATCAAACCCGTTTCTCCTGCGTAGGAACTCAGTACTCACTCTTTTTTCCTATTCTTCATACCATTCTTCTGAAAAGATGTAATAAATGTACTCATACTAAGGCATAAATGACCGCTAAGGAGATATTTGCGTCTAATAGAACACAAAGTCCCAAGAGTGACTCTGGACTTGCAGGGTCAGAGACCTTTTCCAGTCCGTCAGCAATCACACCATGTAGGCAGGTTGGTACCAATTCATACCATCATCCCCATGGAGCACAGCAATAACAGTAATTAATGACAGCCTCTTAATATTCCAGGCACAATGCTAAGTGCTTTGCAAACATTACCTCTTTTAATCATAATACACAGGAGACTTCCCTTATGAGGAAATGTCACAGGATGTCTGTCCTCCATGGGGCTTTAAAGAAACCAGTGAACATGTTAGAAGCCACATATTACCCTTTTGTATTCTTAAGACGAATTGATATGTCCCAACGGTCCTTAGTGCAATATCTAAAATATGCCAGTTTTCCCAGCTCACAAATTTATCCCTTTACAAAGCTGATGATTAACTCGTTATAAAAGCAGTTCTAAAAACACAGGCATGAAAACAAGTTCCCCTCTTGCAGATGACATCCGTCAGCATCTGATTCTCCAGTCCTCCCCTGCTCCATCAAGAAGCAATTAAGTTTTTACTAGCTTTTGCTCTAAGGTATTGCAGCATCCAGTGTTTATTATATTTCATCACTTTTAGTGCCATCTGGTAGACACAAAAGCTGAGTAAGATTAGTGTTCAGTGAGAGTGAACCATCTATTATTTACTTATCTGGGAGTGAAAAACAATCATTTTCCTAATAATTCTTGCCTTAAACTGTGGTTGCTTTTGTCTCCCCAGGCCTGTCCCTTTTAGATCTCAGACTATCATTTTGGACGACATAACTGACTCTAAGAAACAACCTGCATGCTGTGTGTTCACTCAGTTCTGTCTGACTCTATGGACTGCAGCCTGCCAGACTATTCTGTCCATGGGATTTTCTAGGCAAGAATACTGGAGTGGGTTGCCGTTTCCTCCTCTAGCAGGTCTTCCTAACCTAGGGATCCAACCTGTGACTCCCGTGTCTCCTGCATTGTAGGCAGATTCTTTACTACTGAGCCATGGGAGAAGCCCTAAGAAACAACGAAGACCTCATATAAGTCATTGCTTGTTGGCAGCCATACAGATTATAATTTCCAACCTACAAATGAGTTGGTGTGGTATTTATCAAAATCAATTAGCAAAAATCTTCTGTTTTTTGATGGACTAATCAAAGATCAAATGCTCAGTGATTTTCTTTACAGAAATTTATATTCTTTGTCCTAAATCTGCACTTTTATGATCTAAAACACATTTATTTTTTTAAATTTATTTATTTATTTTAATTGGAGGCTAATTACTTTACAGTATTGTAGTGGTTTTTGCCATGCATTGACATGAATCAGCCATGGGTGTACATGTGTCTCCCATCCTGAACACCCCTCCCACCTCCCTCCCCATCCCATCCCTCTGGGTCATCCCAGTGCACCAGCCCTGAGTGCCCTGTCTCATGCATCGAACCTGGACTGGTGATCTATTTCACATATGATAATATACATGTTTCAATGCTATTCTTTCAAATCATCCCACCCTCACCTTCTCCCACAGAGTTCTTTACATCTGCGTCTCTTTTGCTGTAAGACACATTTCTTAATAGAAATATTTCTGCCCTGGAGAGGTTGTGAGGATAAAGTTAATAGCTGAATGATTTCGGTCACCTAACAACAGCCTCTCTCCCTCCTTCAGCCAAAACATATTGATTGTTATGTTCTACTGCTGTCATAAATAGGTATTATTGATGCATAAACAGTAAAACTGAACAAAATGAAGAAGAATTTGGCCAGGCACCAGTCTACAACTGCAGTGAAGAGCTGCTATTTTGAGTTTGAACTTGAAGAACCCTATCAGCTTCAAAATAAAAAATTTAACAAAGAAAATAAGCAATTACTCTCTAATATTTGTATTTTTTAACAGAGAGATAAATTAAAAAGAGCATCTCTATAGCAAAGAACTGTTTTAAGTATCAAAAACCACAGATGGGTGGGTTTTTAAAATCTTTTCTAAAACTGTAAGTAAAATCTTAAAAATTTAAGGAAACTTTAAAAAAAATCTGTTGAGCAGAATGTTAATGTGGGAAAAACTGGTTTGCATATATAAAGATGGCTTTGAAATGACCGTACTGCCCAGAAGACCCTTTCAGGAAGCTATAATTAAATCACTACTTGGTTGAAAGTGGACTTCATAACAGATAGTCTGAATCTGCCTCCATTTAAACCTCTTAATAAAATTGTTAACAGACCAGAAACTTTATTATTTCCACAACCATAAAATTTCAACTAGATCTTATTTTAAAAGGAAAGTATGCCTTGTCTCAGCTGGTATTTTTTCAAGAGGTATTTATTTATTGGCTGTGCTGGGTCTTTGTTGCTCTGGCTTTTTCTCTAGTTGCAGTGAGCAGGGCCTACTCTTTTTTTTTTTTTTTTTCATTTATTTTTATTAGTTGGAGGCCAATTACTTTACAATATTGTAGTGGTTTTTGTCATACATTGACATGAATCAGCCATGGAGTTACATGTATTCCCCGTCTCGATCCCCCCTCCCACCTCCCTCTCCACCCGATCCCTCTGGGTCTTCCCAGTGCACCAGGCCCGAGCACTTGTCTCGTGCATCCAACCTGGGCTGGTGATCTGTTTCACCATAGATAATATACATGTTTCGATGCTGTTCTCTCGAAACATCCCACCCTCGCCTTCTCCCACAGAATCCAATAAAGATAAAGACCATTACAGTATATCAACACAAATATATGGAATTTAGAAAGATGGTAATGATAACCCTATATGCAAAACAGAAAAAGAGGGCCTACTCTTTAGTGTGCATGGGTTCTTGTTGCCGTGGCTTCTTCTGTTACAGATCACAGGTTCTAGGTACACAGTCTTCAGAAGTTGCAGTATGTAGGCTCAGTATTTATGACACAGAGGCTCAGTTGCCCCACGGCATGTGGGATCTTCCCAGACCAGGGATCAAACTGGTATTCCTTGCATGCAAGGCGTATTCTTAACCATTGGACCACCAGGGAAGCCCTCAGCTGATTTATAATGGAGTTAATAGGTGAAAAGGGCAAAGTGTGGTGTTTGGGTTGCAATTCTGGAAGTTAGAGGAGTGTCGGGTTGATTCCTGTCTTCAGAAAGGTTTCTGCTTCCTGCTTAATTTCATTATCTGTTCTTGATGAAATGATTTACCATTCAGATTACAAATGAGAAGGCTAGAATAACTGGAGCCAGGGGAATGGTACATGTCCAGAGTTCATTGGTGAGAAATGAGCAACACAAAGAGTGGCAGTGACTGTGTCCCTGGGGGCACAGTGGCACCAACTACCTGGCTGGCCAGTGTGAAGAGCCGTTTTGGTGTTTGCCTCGGCTCTGAGTCGGGGCTTCGGCCAGAGTTCCAGCACCATCCTAGCCCTCCAAACTGAATGACAGCTGAGAGTTCCCAGAGTCATACTCTCCACTAGTCATTTGTAAAAGCACATTTGAAATGTATTTCAAATACATTTTGTCATATTTGCCTCGGGATTTTGTCACTCAGTTCAGTTCAGTCGCTCAGTCGTGTCCGACTCTTTGCAACTCCATGGACTACAGCACGCCAGGCTTCCCTATCCATCACCAGCTCCCAGGAGCTTGCTCAAACTCAGATCCATCAAGTTGGTAATGCCATCCAATCATCTCATCCTCTGTCATCCCATTCCCCTCCTGCCTTCCATCTTTCCCAGCATCAGGGTCTTTTCCAATGAGTCAGTTCCTCGCACCAGGTGGCCTAAGTATTGGAGATTCAGCTTCAGCATCAGTCCTTCCAATGAATATTCAGGACTGATTTCCTTTAGGATTGATTTTGTCATTATGCCCTGACTAACACCCACACACAGGTAACTAGCAAGTGTCTCCCCTGATGCCCTGTATGGAGGTTTCTGGTCTAAATCTAATGGCTTCCTTTTCTGAAGATCACTTTGTGTTGGGGTACTTGTAGTGAATGTCTCCTCTCCCCACTTCTTCCTCCTATTTCCATCCCCAAAGTAATAGAAATTTTTTCATCTCCTAATGTGGACAGAGGAGCCTGGTGGGCTACAGTCCATGCAGTCACAAAAGAGTTCGACACGACTTAGTGACTAAACAACAAGGGTAATTGTTGTCACTGTTAATAGACTTCTGAAAATATTGCACTGTAGCTCCTAACTGGATCCCTCAAACCATTAGTTTGAAAAACTATTATCAACTCAAGTATAATCTATTAATCTGATGATGAACTGTGGGCTAAATATAAATATACAAAAAGCTAAATCAAAGCCAAACAATTTAAGATTTCATAAATTATGGTTTATTTATATTTTGCTTCCGAAATCCAAATATTATCCAAGATGTATACCACTCTTTCACCAGAGGTACTTGGAACTGAAAGTCAATTTGATGAACTAACTTCGTAGCTTGAAACTGTTAAATTTAGCAGACTTGAGAAATGCAAATTTGTGGATGGTTTCTTTATTAATGGCTACTAATATTGGCCAGTAATCAAGGTAGACTTTTAGTAAATAATTACCTACTGAGTTGCTATATAAATAGGATAATTCCTGAATTCCTAATCATCTTCCCTGCTAAACCTTAATGTCAAAATAAATTGCCTTAGGAAGCAGTAACTGCCTTTCCTTATATTAGCTATAACATATTAATTGCAAGTGCTTTTTAAAAATCATTTGTAGACTAGGCTCTCCCAGTTTTTTGTATAAATATGAAAATATCCCTGCAGTAAGCAGTTAATAAAAAAGGGATTCTTAGATTAATGGCTTGAGTATGGACTAGCCTCAAGGTCACTATTAGAAGTCACATTTGAAATCTAAGTAATTTGAAATCATTCTCTCTTCAGATTCTCCAATGACAATTTGGTTGAAAAGAGTGGGCTTTTAAAACGAGTAATTAACATCATTTGAAAGAACTGGGCTTTCTTAATATAATCACAGTATGATTTTTAATACATACCAACCCCCCAGATATGCTATGTTAAAATACAGATTCCATGATTTTATTACTGTCAATGCCCTACTTTGGATGACCTATCTTTGTCCTTTGACATGAACACCCACAGGTAGAATCAGAGGGGAGAGGGAGTAAACTAGTAATGAAGGGGTTTGTATACTTGCTTGATCTTCCTTCCCATACCCAGGAATGATTTCTGGCACAGGCTCGAGCAGGTCTGTCTAGACTGGTAACCATGTCTTCTTCCCCATGTCTTCTTGCCCCATCTGTCCTAACCCTGCTCTCAGTTAAAGGGTGGCTGAGTCAGTGGATTCTCGTGCCATGGGCCGACTCTCTGCATCCGATTTGTCGTGTGCCAAACCTCTGCAATGCTCTCCTAGGCCAGTCTGTCCTGTGCTGACCTTGTTTTTGAAAACTCTGGGAACAACACTATTACCAGTCTGTTATCTTGCATCACCCAAGTAACATGTAACACTGCTGCTTCAATTCCTGCTTTCCCCGGGTTAGCTAAAATAAAACATCTCAATAATCAGAAACATTGCCCGCAAGTTTTCTTTGAAAAATTGTCGTTTCAGAGATTTAAAAATGTACGATGGCAAGAAGTTTACTTTTGCACATTGTGGCTTTAGAATGCTATTTCCTAATCTGACGGTGTGATTTCAATTTTTCAATTATAACATTTTGTTTTATTCCCAGCTCTTGTGGTAGCTGTTCTGCGCTTCATACAACTGAAACCAAAGGTTTTAAATCCGTGGCTGAATATTAGTGGCTTGGTGGCTCTCTGTCTGGCTTCCTTTGGAATGACCTTACTTGGTAATTTTCAGGTACTTCATTTGGCCTTTTTCATCTCCCATCTCATGCTTCGCCTATATGATTATCACAGCCAGTAAGGTATAGTCACTATGTGGCCCATAAAATTCTCCATGGACTTTTAAAAACATTCTAACAGTGGTTCCTAATAATGCACAGGTTCTCCAGCAGTCAGCCTGTCTGATCATTGAGCCTCACCTCAGTCAGTTCAGTCGCTCAATCGTGTCCAACTCTTTGCAAGCCCATGGACTGCAATATGCCAGGCTTCCCTTGTCCATACACAGCAAAGTCCTCACTGTACATCAGACATACAGCACAGCTTCTGGGAAATGCAGCTACTAAAATAGCTGTGTATTTTCTACAAGGGCTTTCAAAGTGCTGTATACTTTTTTCATAACAAATTGTATCCTAATCTACCTTTCTAGAAAACTAATAGGACCATTGCCTTTCTATAATTAAACATTGAACATCCTTATTGGATGAAAGCTTGTGTTTCAGATTAGCAGGTTCACATGGAAGTTAGTTTGAAAATTCAGAATTTCTTTAGAATACCTGTGATTTGTATAAAGATGTACTAACCTAACTCTTCTTCCCAGAAATATAAAAGTGCAAGGTCATTTAGGGACTTTCCTGGTGGCTCAGGTGCTAAAGAATCTGCCTGCAATGCAGGAGACTCAGGTTTGACCCCTAGAGGAGGGACTCCTGGAGGAGGAAATGGCAACCCACTCCAGTATTCTTCCCTGGAAAATCCCATGGACAGAGGCGCCTGGCTGGCTAGAGTCCACAGGATTGCAAAGAGGCATATACCACGGAGCGACTAACACATACCCAAGGTCATTTAAGCATAATTTCCCTTGTTAATACCATCACTCAACTCTTGACTTCACTTTTTAAGTCATGGAGACCACTGCACTGTTACAGTGGTTGTCTGTTCTCCCTGCCTCCATTTCCTCCCCAGCATCCTCCAGCCTCTGTTAAATACTGCTACTAGAAACTTCCTTCTTGCAATTAAATGCTGATCCTGACACTTCTCCCTTGTCTACTGAGTGAAATCCAAATGGTGAAGGCATTCCAGACACTCAGCACTCCAGTGAGTGTTTCATAATGTTCTCACTGAAAATACGGTAGTGGGTTTTCTAAGACTGACTCTTGCCCTGACTCCTCAGTGCTGATAATCCATTAAAGTAGTATCTTATTGGAAGAAGGCAATGGCACCCCACTCCAGTACTCTTGCCTGGAAAACCCCATGGACGGAGGAGCCTGGTGGGCCGCAGTCCATGGGGTTGCTAAGAGTGGGACACGACTGAGCGACTTCACTTTCACTTTTCACTTTCATGCACTGGAGAAGGAAATGGCAACCCACTCCAGTGTTCTTGCCCAGAGAATCCCAGGGATGGGAGCCTGGTGGGCTGCCGTCTATGGGGTCACACAGAGTTGGACACGACTGAAGCGACTTAGCAGCAGCAGCAGTATCTCATCCCCCTAGACATCCCCTGGTACAGTATTTTTTTACTTAACAGGTTATCTAACAGATAGGCCTGCAGTCCCACCAATTCTTCTAATTACCCAAGGTCTCATTCCATATCAACCCCAATAATTAGAAAGCTGAATTCTTAGAACCTATTGCCTTGGACAGTGAAGTATCAGGAGAATATTTGAGAGTTTATCTGTTGAGCTCCAAAATGTTAGGGCACAGAGCATTTTTTTTAATTGAGATTTTGGTGGGAGTCTTTCTTCCACTTATGCTTCTGTGCTCCGATTGCTGGCATGTTGTAAAATTCTCAATAACTATCATTTCTTTCAACTGGGCCTTGGATGGAAGTTACTGAGTAGACATTTTGTCTTTCACTTAAGTTCCCTAAAGACTCCCATTGATGGGTTTCTTTAATGCCATTGATGGGTTTCTTCAATCCCACTGATTGAACCACAAATATTCAAAACCATCAATGATGACACTACATGTTCTTCACAGAACATTTTCTGGAGTATCTACAGAGATTACACAAGAAACAAATAATGCAGTTGCCTATTGAGAAACCAGGTAACTAGTATATGAGATAGGAGATAGACTTTTCAACCTGTACTCTTTTCATAATTTTTAAAAATTTGACCCATGTTACTAAATATACCATCTAGTTTTAAAACTAGATTTAAAAAATAAATAAACCAGATTATGAACAGCATGGAAAGCCAGTTTTCTAGAAGTAAAATTTGATTTGGGGAATCATTATTTAAAATGTTTCAAAAATATGTGTTTTGACCTGTGGGGTAGTGGTTCTTTTCAAAGAAGAAAAAAATCCTACTGTACTACTGTGTATTTTTTAAATCAGTGGGTGATGATTTGAGCAGTTTACATCTCTCACTTCCAAATGAGACAACCCAAATGGGTCTCCTTTAACCTATTAACTGTATGAAGGCCTTGACCAGGAATCTTCAAACACTGCTGCCTTTTAATGGGTCTCCAGATATGGCCAAAGCTCATAAGTGCATTTTTCTTATTATAATGGGGGGGAAAAGGGAATTTCCTGGCAGTCCAGTAGTTAGAACTGCATGCTTCCCCTGAAGGGGGCACAGGTTCAACCTAACAATGATTGGCCACATTACAGAACAGAGTAGATAACAACCAGTGTTGTTAGTTGTCCAGGCCAATGAAATCTTGACCTGCTTAGAATTGGCCATCCTCAATCAGTAAATACACAGCCAGATTCTGGTCTCATTTCTTAATCTAGAGAACAGAGTTTGGGGTTCATGTCTGTAGAAACTTGACATTTCTCTTTTTATGTGTAACTTTCCTGCTTTTTTCTTTTACTTTTCTCCAAAGCTTTTCTGGAAAATAAATTCAAAAAATACATCACCACTGCCTGTTCATTCATTGGTTCATCTAAGCAAATGCTTTGAGGTTTGAGGGTACTAGTCATTTCCCTTCTTTCCCTCAGAGTTCAAACCAGTGGAGAACAGACCCAAAGAGCTAGTGGAGATGAAGAATTTTGCTCTTTCTACTGTCTGTTAGCCCGCTCTTAGAACATCTCTTTACCTATTTCTTTCTCCCTCATGTGTTCCATTGGCCTGTATGTATTTTCTGAATGGGCCTCCACAGGTCATTGTCTGTTCATCCCTTAGCTCACAAATGATGAAGAAATCCATAACGTCGGAACTTCCTTGACTTTTGGATTTGGCACGTTGACCTGCTGGATCCAGGCGGCGCTGACACTCAAAGTCAACATCAAGAATGAAGGACGGAAGGTTGGAATTCCACGAGTTATTCTCTCAGCATCCATCACTCTCTGCGTGGTCCTCTGTATCCTTTGGGTGTGAAAAGGTTCTCTGCCAGTGAGATGAAAACACAGAGGACTTGTCCTTGTAGAAGATGAGAACATTGCCATTCTCAGTTGCTTAGGATATACTGTCAGATCATCTCAGAATATTAGACAAAAACAAAAAGTAAAAGTAAAAACCAAAACCGCTCAGACCTACTTTTCATGCCAAAGAGGAGATGGAGAACTAAAGATAAAAAAAGCGCTGCCCGCTCAAAACTGTTTCAGTCTGTAGGAATGGTGTCATGCATGCACCTTATCACAAATGGCATAAGGTTTCCTTTTGTGAAATAGATAGAATGCATAACCCAAGAGAGAATTGTGCTTTTTTTCTTCCATCTTGACAATTTTTTTTTTCATTTGTGACTTTATCTTGGCTCTGTTATTTCATTTAATTTATTAAGCTGTAAAAATGAATTTCAAGGGACAAAAATACATTTCTAACTTTCAGAAAAACAAGTAAGCTTTTCTGGAAAAGAAATTCAAGAACTAGATTACCACGGCCTGCACTGTTGTCCCAAACAAATAATTTTGAGGTTTTGATGTGCTATTTCCCTTCCTCCCTTGGAGTTTGAACCAATGGAGAACAGTCACAAGGAGACAAGTGGGTGCCAAACGGGTGTGAAGAAATCAGCCTTTATTCCGAGTAAACTTGGAAGGGAGAATTATGCAGGCCTCCTAGCTCACACGTTAGAATCCAATTTATCCACCCAGTAACAAGTAGAGAAGTCAGGAAAAGAGCAGAGAACAGCACTTCACTCAGTTGAACCCCAAACAGATTGCAGAGGGTCTAGTCTAGGGAGGAGCCCAGTGGAAGCGGGCCAGTTCCTATTCCACCAATCAGATCAGTCAATCATTCCTAAGTGTTCACTCCAACAGGTTCTCTGGAAACCGTGGAGAAGGGAGTAAGGTTCCTAGATGGCAAACTGTAGAATGAACATGAATGTTTTACAGTTATAGAAACTGTTATACAGTTTATAGAAACTGTATAACTTCATGAATAGCCAGTATTTATTGGGCACTTATAATGTGCTAGGCATTATTATAAGCAACTTTAAATATGTCTACGCTTTTAATCCTCACTTAACAAGAATAGTAACAGAGGTTAGTTACCCAAGATCACACATAGAATGTGTCAGTTTGTTTTAAACTCAGGCTCAGTTCTTTTACTTAGAGTGGCTTTAAAATATGAAAACATTTAGTGTTCAAAGACGTTCTTTAGTTAGTGGAGTATTTAGAGGGGTTTATTTCTTCTTCCTTCCCAAACTGCCATTCAATCATTTTAGGGGTTTTCTGAAGTTCTATGGTCATATTAGATAGAGAACATCAAAGGACTTGAAATTCAAGCCAAAAAAGTTGCTTATTACTAGTAATCTGAGTAAATAGGTCAGAATTATTTTATGAGTAAAGTCAGAATTCTGCCAGTGTGAGATCTGAAGATGTATCCCTCCCCTATTAAGTAATAATAATATTGTTTTGGCAATATTTTGAACCCTCAGTCAGAAGAGTATGTGAGGGTTTTGAATTACTTTTAATTTTGAGCTTATACTAAACAATTCTGATCCATGTTATTTCTGAAGACTTGGAACCATTTCTTGGTTCCCTGGTGAATGGATCCAAGTCTAGTCAGGAGAGCAAAGTTTAGCTGAAGTAGCTCTCACATACTTTTTTGCTCTCTGAAAATTTCCCAAGATTTTAAGTCTAAGTTCTGAAGGTAGAACTAATTCTAAGGGAACATTTCTGACTTTTCTAAATAACTTTATTTAGTCCTTGACCTCTTAGCCTTTCACTAGAGCATCGGTCCCCAACCTTTTTGGCAGCAGGGACCAGTTTCATGGAAGACAGTTTTTCCATGGACTGGGGCGGTGGGGAGAGGCTGATGGTTTCAGGATGTTTCTCATCAGGAGTGCCAAACCTAGATGCTTTGGACAGGCAGTTCACGATAGGGGTCACGCGCTCATGAGAATCTAATGCCTCCACTGATCTGATAGGAGGTGGAGCTCAGGTGTAATGAGAGCAATGGGGAGCAGCTGTAAACAGAGATGAAGCTTCCCTCCCTCACCTGCCACTCACCTCCTGCTGTGCATCCCGGTTCCTAACAGGCTGTGGACCAGCAGCAGTCCACGACCTGGGGGTTGGGGACCCCTGCAATCAAAAATATTATGAAACTTCCTTCTTCCAAGCTCCTACCTTTATATATACTGAAGTGTGTGTGTGTGTGTACATATATGCATATACTTCATATATATTCAGGCATAGACATATCATCTGTTCCTTTGATTTCTTAGTTGCCTATTTTTATTTGGGCACAAGTTTAATGCAACACCAGGAATGAAACCAGCCTATACAATATGCTCTGAAAGACAATAATAAAAATTAGAGAGAGGAAGGAATGCCACTTAAACATCGTTGGCAGCACTGCAAAGACAAACACAGCTTATATGGATGTGGTTCGCTATTTAGTAAGTACACCGTGTTCCAGAGTCATTTGCAGTGTCTTTTAAAAATATAACATTGTTTTTCTGGCCAAATAATTACTTTGGAATTATAAGTCTTTAGCTAGTCTCACAGTTTATTAGGTCGCCATCAAGAATAGAGGTCGAATACATGGGCAAGGACTCAGAGTTCTTGTGTTTGAACCCCAGTTCCACCAGTTAATACATGTGTTACCCATTTGGCCTCTGTTTCCCTGTATTAAGGGCTTCCTTGATGGCGCAGCAGGTGAAGAATCTGCCTGTAATGCAGGAGACACGGGAGACTTGGGTAGGAAATGGCAACCCACTGCAGTATTCTTGCCTGGAAAACTCCATGGACAGAGGAGCCTGGAGGGCTTCAGTCCATGGGGTCACAAAGAGTTGGACACTACTGAGCATGCACGCATGCCCCTGAACTCCCTATTTTTAAAAATTAACATTTTTAACTGAAGGATAATTGCTTTCAACATTGTGTTGGTCTCTGCCACGCAGCAGCATGAATCAGCCCTAGGTGTACATCTATCCTCTCCCTCCTGAGCCTCCCTCCCACCCCCTCGAGACTGTCACAGAGCCCCGGTTTGAGTTACCCGAGTCTTAGAGCAAATTCCCACTGGCTGTTTCTTTTACATATGGTAGTGGAGATGTTTCCATGCTATTCTCTCCATTCGTACCCCCCTCTCCTTCCGCTTCCCCCAGGTGTCCACAAGCCTGTTCCCTATGTCTGCGTCTCCTCTGCGGCCCTGAAAATAGGTTCATCGGTCTGTGCTCCCTATTTTAAACAAACTGATGATAACAGGATGTTGTGAGTGTCAAGCTAGGTGTTCCATGAAAGCGCCTAGAAGCATGTCTGGCACAAAGGAAGGGCTGAATAACGTGACCTTGTATTATTTATATAGACAGAGTTCAGCTGGCCCTGTCAAGTTCTTTGGCTCTTTTCTGTCACCTGTGTCTGCCCAGAGAAGAGCCCAGCCTTAACGTGGCCGATGGAGGCACTTTCCTTGACCACCTCTCCCCAGACTTCATCCTCATGGCGCAAGGCATCCACATGTACGCCGCCAGGGTCCAGTGGGGCCTGGTCATGTGCTTCCTGTCTTACTTCGGGACCTTTGCCGTGGAGTTCCGGCATTATCGCTACGAGATTGTTTGCTCCGAGTACCAGGAGAACTTCCTAAGCTTCTCAGAGAGCCTGTCCGAAGCTTCCGAATATCAAACCGACCAGGTGTAACCCTTCAGCTTTTCCTTGCCGGGGAGGTGGGTGTGGCAGCGAGGGAGGGGCCAGGACACACCCACAGGACTTGACACAGAACCTGGTGATACACCACACACACACACACACACACACACACACACACACACACACGCAGAAACACACATTCATGGCCACATTTGCCAAATGAGCTTTTCAGGGCGAGTTATTTAACGAAAAAGCACAAGCCCTATATGTTGAAACACACGCTGTTACACTGAAAATATAATGCACGACAGAGCAAGAAGCTTGTGCATGATCACGTCTTTTCCCCTCTCTCCCAACACCCCCTGTTCTTATTGTCCTCTTCGCATACTCCAACCACTATGATCACCCTACCTTGGGTAGGGCAGGCCAAATGTAACGTGGGAACAGTGCCAACTCCCAAAGTTGCCTTCAGATCCAAAGGGCTTGGAACCAGCTCATGAGGAAATTGTGAATCTGGCTCTTGAATGGACCGAGTATCACTTACTTGGATGGACACTGTATAGAGATGTGACCCCTCGTAAACTGCGGACGATGTGGGATCAAAGGATGGAACTTTCCCAGAGAAACTCCCTTCATCGTCGCTCAGTGGTTGGCTGACCAGATTCGACGCTATAAGCTGTGAGAGGGAAGTCCACCATATGATTTGGACTTTACTGTGACTGAGAAAATATTTCCAAATGTGAATATTTGCAGGACCAAGGTCTGCCAGGCATGGAGAGATGGGGGCAGCCAGGGTGTGGTTTCGTTTTTGCTTCCATAGTACGCTATGTTTGGTTTTTATTTTCTACTTCGTGATTTGCTTTTTTTTTTTGTAAGGAACTACCATGGGTCTTTCGAGGTCTCGTGGATAAAGAGGATGTAGACCAAATGCAAGAACTGAACTTGTTTGGGATTCAACCGTGATAAAGTGGGGGGAAAAGGTCACCTGTAGGCTCAATTTGCTGCTTTTATGTTTGAAGCTAAGAAAATAGTCACAGAAAAGCACAAAGGTGATAAAAAGAACTCCTTCTGGACATTTGTCAAAGGTAGGAGTTTTAGAGCATCTTGTTGGAGGTTCAAATAAGAGGGGAGTTTCTCAAATGGACCTATCGCTTAAGTTTTGTATTGGGGTGGTGGAGGTTACGGGCTTTTCATCCTCAGAATTTGTAGGAGCCAAGTAGAAGGGTACCCTCCCCCCAAAACAAATTGGTTCAGCTAGTGCCCTACAACCCAGCATGTAGTTTCCACCTGCAAAGAGTTTAGATCTCAAACTGTAGGCCTGGGCTTTATAGAGGCTGTGCTTCATAAGAATGAGCAGAATTCTAAATTCAAAATGTCTTGGAGTGGGTCAAGCTGACAGACCCTGTGAGTGCACTTTGTTTCAAGAAATCCCCAAATTCACTTCGCAGGGACTTGAGATTTCAAGGACTATAATGTGAACAATGTTTTTTAATTCAACACAAACTCTGAGCTTCTTGAGGAGGGGGTTCAACAACTTTTCACTTCTGTGTTTATCCCCACTTCTTAGCACAGTGCCTGGCACACACTAGGTGCTCAACCAACGTCTGTTGACTAGAATTACTGGTAATTTAGAATGGGAAAAGGGCGCATCAGAGAAAGACTCAAAGATGAATGAGAGAGAAGATGACCGTTTCCTGCAAGATTGGAATGGAAGAAATCCTGAGGTGGGGGAGGAAGAATACCTCTAACAGCCAAGTAAAATGTGAGAAAAAAAGAGTGTTCTCCTATTAGAAAGGCATCTTACTGTAAATAGTCCAAGGTGACATTTGTTATTTTTGAATACTGCTTTGGAGGTTTTTTTTCATTTTTATATTTTAAAAATTTTATCAAAGAACAAAGATTTATGAAGTTTTCTTTTACTCTACACAATCCAAGTTAAATAGCTTTTGGTGATGCACTGTACACTTTTTAAGAGTATATCTAATAGCACATTTTAACAGAATCAAGCAATGACTGGCATTATTCATTGAGATCTGATCGCTAAATAAAATTCTTTTATGCAGAATTGTGATTTTTTTTTTTTGGCCTCTTCAAAGAACATTCCTTGTCTAATATTGAAGCATAGGTAAACCCAATGAGACATTATGATGAAAGTGAACTTCAGTGTCACACCGATAGCATATCGGTAGGGTGTTTGGCAACACTAACAACCAAGTCTCTGATTCTCCAGACACCAACTGGGTGTCCTACAATTCAGTTCAGTTCTGACACTACCCAAAGTCATTGTCAGACTCCACCAGCTTAAAGGCTCCGTCCCATAAAATCGCCCTCACTTCCTATGCTGGTCACAAGTGGCAGGTTCCCAGATTACCTTAGGTTCAACCTGCTCATAAAATCGGAGGGTTCCCACAACTCCCTTCCTCTTCCTTCAATGTTTTCCTGAGAACAGCTCACAGAACTTGGGCAGACAATTTGCTGGTTTATCATAAAAGACATAGCTTGGGTTTTCCTGGTGGCACTGTGGATAGGAATCCGCCTACGAATGCAGGGGACACAGGTTCGATCCCTCGTCCAAGAAGATTCCACGTGCCTCAGAGCAACTAAGCCTGTACGCCACAACTACCGAGGCTGCGTGCTGCGGGTACTGAGCCTGCGTGTCTAGAGCCGGTGCTCTGCAACACGAGAGGCCACTGCAATGAGAAGCCCGTGCATCACTGCTACAGAGTAAATCCCAGTCTCCTAGGTGCAGCAGCAAAGACCCAGTGCTGCCAAAGATGAATAAATCAATTAAAAAAAAAAAAGCTATAGCTTCAGAACAGCCAAGTGGAAGAGATGCACAGGACAAGGAAAGCGAGGGGTGCAGGGGCACGCCATCCTCCCGGGGTTCAATATGCTCACCAACGAAGGAGCTCTCTAAATCTCAACTGCTGAAGAGTATAGACTTTCCCCTCCAGCCCCCTCCCCCACTCCTGCCTGGAGGTCCAGCAGATCTGGCCACTTGGTCTTCCTGGTGACCGGCTTCACCCTGAGGCCATCTAGAGGCCCCACCCATAGTGATCACATGAGCATAAACTCAAGTGTGATCAAAGGGGCTCATTATGAGAAACAAAAGCTCCCCCTATCACTTGGGAAATTCCAAGTTTTAGGAGCTCTTGGCAGGAACCGAAGACAAAGACCAAATAAAATTTTGTATTAGAGCACAGAGACACGTGAAGATCCAGACGACAGAACCTCCTAGGAGTTAAGGACCACAGTATTCGTCTAGGAGGACAAGACCAGGGAGCCTGCATCTGGGGTGAGCATCCATAGAGGAGCTAATGCAGACGACCCAGAGAACACAGGAAATAACACTGCACTGTGTTTCTGGTAGTCCAGCTAAGTCTCTTGAAAACTGCCCTTCCTGGTTAGGAGAGAAATATTTTAAAAACAACATTCGAGGTTCAACAGTTTTTGAGTCAGTGGAGAACTGACAGTGAGGTCAAGTTGTGTTACCTGTGTTATGTATTGGATTTTCTTTGCACACGGCATGGAATAGCAAAACTTGCATATCCTGAAATTTGCAATTTGCTAGTTATCGTGGAGACTGGTATATCACTGCTTATTTTTGTCCTTAGGCACTGTGTCAGGATGAATTAGGTTTTTGCCTTCCCAAAATAAAACTAACGAAAATAGTTTATTTCTCAAACTAGGTGTCTATCCTGGATAAGCAAGGAGGCTCTGCTCATCATTATGACTCAGATGTTGGCTGATAGAGGCTTCATCTTTTTTTTTCCCTCTAGCCACACCACAGACCATGTGGGATCTTAGTTTCTCGACCAGGGATCGAACTCAAGCCCTTCTGCTGTGGAATGGTGGAGCCCTCGCTACTGGACTGCCAGGGAACTTCTAAGTCTTCATCTTAAAACTGCTTTCATAGCTGCTTGACAGCCAAGAAGATGTGGGAGACTGCTCACTGGTTTTAAAACCGCTATGAAGGGACAAATATCGCTTAGCTTACATTTCACTGGTGAGGGCAAATCACCATAGCCAAGGGTGGCTCTCTGGCTGTGTGCCCGGAGTAGAAGAAGCCTTTGTGAACAATCTTGTGACTTACTGCCACAAGATTCATATTTAGGTTTTTTTTTAGGGGGGTTGGAGGTGGGATGTCACTGATTTACTTTTATTGAAATCTCATTGACTCACATTAAGTTTTAAAGACTTTCTGAGTTACTGTCCTTCCGTTGAAATGGGAGAATTGTTAAAGAACTCATCAACAGGGGCTTCCCTGGTGGTCCAGTGGCTAAGACTCCGCGCTCCCAATGCAGGGGGCCCAGGTTTGATCCCTGGTCAGGGAACGAGATCCCACATGCCGCAACGAAGAGTCTGCATGCCACAACTAAAGACCCCACATGCCACAACCAAGATGGAAGATCTTGCATGCTGCAACTAAGACCCAGGGCAGCCAAAAAAAGAGAAACTCATCATCATACAGAAATGGAGGAAGGAGGCGAACTGTGGGGCTGATTAAACACCTAATTACAAGTGTGAAGAACCATCTAAACAGCAGCTAGATGACAGAAATGCAATCCCACCAAGCCTAAGGACTCTCAGCCACATTTAAAATGTGTCATGTCCTCCAAAGTAGTGGGAAGTTTGGAGAAAGAGAATTCCACACATGAAACAAGTTGACTTTCACATGGTATAGAAAAGCAAAACTTGCCTATCCTGAAATTTGCAATCTGCTGGTTATCGTGGAGACAATAACTAGTTTTCTATCTGTTCAGATTCCCTATTAACATTCCTCAAAGTCAGGGTTCCAAGGAACAGCAAACATCCAAATCTGAAGTGAAAGGAAGGGAAGGTGAGTGAGAAAGTTAGGTCCGTCACTGGGAAAGCAAAGATCTTTTCATTAGCATAAATATTCTTTTATTTCTCCTGTCTTAAAAAGTAAACAGGGACTCCCCTGGTGGTCCAGCGGTTAAGAATCCACCTGCCAATGCAAGGAATATGAGTTCAATCCCTGGTCCAGGAAGATCCCACATGCTGAGGAGCAACTCAGCCCATGCACCACAACTATGGAGCCTGTGCGCCCAGAGCCACGCTCTGCAACAAGAGAAGGCGCCACAGTGAGAAGCCCATGCACCAAAACCAGAGCAGCCCCCGACAGCTGCAACGAGAGAAGGCCCCCAGGCAGCAATGAAGACCCAGCTCAGTCATAAAGAAACAAATTTTAAAGCAAACAAAAGAAACAACAAAAAGTCCATATTTGCTGTTCCCAGCCCCTTCCACTTTTTAAAAAATTTATTGAAATACAGTTGACTTACAATGTTGTATTAATTTCTGCTGCACAACAAAGTGACTCAGTTATCCATGTTTTTCATATTCTTTTCCATTACGGCTTATCACAGGATACTGAATACAGTTCCCTGTGCCACACAGTAGGACCAGTTCTTTGCTGAACCCACTCCAGTCATGCTGTGGCTGGTACCACTTCACTGGACCTGCTTTCCTCAAGTTCTTCTTGTCGTGTTGTAGACACAGTTTAATGTTTTACATAGCTTCACCACTGGATCACCTACACTGTCTTCACGTGGCTTCCAGAACATCACACTCTCAGTCTCCTTCCTGCTCCTGTCCACTCCTCAGTATTCTTTCCTGGGCTGCCTTCTCCCAGACATGCTGACGTCGGATGACCGTCCTAACACTGGTTCCGTGGCTCAGGCCTTGGAACTGTTCCTTCTCATCTACACTCCTCTTTGTGACTTCATCCAGTCTTCTAGTTTGAACTGTTGCCATATACTCACCTCTCCCAGCTTTTCCAGCCCAGACCTTTATCCTAAATGCCAGGCCTATATATTCAACTACCTTTGTGGCATCTCCCCTCAAGGGCATCCCAAGTTTAACAGTCCTGATCTGATTCCTTTAAAGTCAATCCTTCAGGCACGTTCCCATATAAGTTAAAGACAACTCATCTTCGAGTTGCCACACTGAAACCTTGAAGTCATTCTTATCTCTTCCTTCTTTCACACCCACATCTGTCAGCAAATTCATTCTGCTTTATCTTCAAATTATAGTAGAGTTTATCCCCTGCTACCATCTGGTCCAAACCACTTCCATCTCGCCTGGATTTTTATAATAGCTAAAAAACTAGTTTCTCTGCCTTTTCATTTGCTCCCTTCAGACTGTCCTCAACACAGCAGTCAAAATGATCTTAGATCATCATACTCCACCTAAAATCCTCCAATTGCTTCTCTTTTACTTAGACTAAAAGCCCAAATCACTGAAATGCCCTACAAAGGTCAATAAGACCTGCCTCCTCACCTTAAAAAAAAAAATTATTTGTCTGCAAGCCAGATCTTAGTTGTAGCACCTGAGATCTTCATTGCCACATGAGGGATTAGTTATGGTGTGGGATCTAGTTCTCTGACCAGGGATAGAACCCAGGCCCCCTGCATTGGGAGCGTGAAGTCTTAACTGCTAGACCACCAGGGAAGTCCTTACCTCTATACTTTTCATTCTCTCTGATCCAGTCCCTCTGACTCCATGTGTTCCCCTAAGAGCCAGGCATGCTCTGACCTCAGGACCTTTGCGCTTGTTAAAAACCTTGGACTTGGATAATCTTCCCCCAGATATTTAAAATTCTCACCTTCTTCCCCCCCTCAAGTGTTACGTTCTCACTGGGCCTCTCTGGCCTCTAAAATCCACCCCCTGCAAGTCCATTCCAGCACCGTCACTCTTTTCAGCTTTATTTTTGCTCCACAGCATTTTTAAAAAAACATGTTCCTATAATTATGAAAATGTTTAACATGCATAACACTAACCCACTTTACTTATTTTATTATCACACCTCTCTACCCCTAAAAGGCAAGCCCCATGAGGGCAGGAATTTTTGTCTGCCACATACCTGGTTCCTAGAACAGTGCCTGGCACACAGTTAAGTGCTTAGCAAGTATTTTTTAAATAAATGGCCCTGCCCGCTCTGTTAGTTTTATTTTCATTCTTTTTTTTTTTTTTTTTAACATTTAGTCTTGTAAATGTGAGCTACTCAGTGTCCAAGGCACTTAGGAAACAATGGTAACAGGGTCAGATGTCAGAGGATGCAGTTGTTCCTCCACTTCTCATAGCAAACAGCTTTCCTGTGTCTTAAGGAGGAAAGTCTAGATTATAAAAAGGGTTATTTCTTATGATGTCTGCAAGTAGGACACATTAAATACCCAGGTTCTAATTAGGACCTGAAGTAATCTTCATGCAAGCTCTGTGTCATAACCTGATTTTCTCTTTTGGAGCTTCAAACATAAAATCATTATTTTTGGATAACTGGGTACTTACCTGAAGAAAATTGCATCTATTTCATGGCTTTAAGACAGGAAGCTGAGATGAGCCTGCAAGTGATACTCAGATTTAAAAAAAATTTTTTTATTCCCCACCACCACACACACAGTATGGCATGTGGGATTTTAATTCCCTTGACAGGGATTGAACACGAAACCCCTTCATTGGAAGCATGGAGTCTTAACCACTGGACTGCCAGGGAGGTCCCATACTCAGATTTTAAAAATTTAGCTTGTCAAAAACTCTCCATACAGATACTATTTGGGTCAAGATAAAGAAAAGGGTATAAGTTAGAACTAAGCGCTAACAGTCAACACTTAGCACCTCTAGATATCTGTAAACCAAGTTTAGATTTACAGCCAAGGATCACTCAGAGAGGCTGGAGGAAAAGCGCTTTGATTAAACACAGGAAGCAAGTGGATCCAGGGATTAGAAGCACTCCAGAGAATTCCCCAGCAGTCTGGTTCCGGCTCTGAGCTTCTACTGCAGGGGGTCCAGCTTCCGTCCCTCGTCAAAAAGCTAAAATCCCACAAGTCACAGGGTGCAACAAAAAAATAAAAATAAAAATAAATTTTTGTCTTTAACTTAAAATTTTAAAAAAAAGTACTCCACAGACTACCTACTTATTTGCTTCTCAAATAGCCCTGGAGGCACTTTCTCAAAATACAGCAGACTTCCACATACTGTCTATTAGTATTATCATCACTTGCCCCTGGAAAGCTTTAAACCCTACGCTTTTCTAGTATGAAACTGGGGAGCACAATGCCTATTATTACTGGCTGTCTATTTCCATCTCATTGCATTGTATTCTGTAGGTAACAGTGAACTGGAATTTCAAGCACAGGCTGTTAGGAATGGAAAGAGCAAACGTGTGAGGCGCTGTGAAAAGGACGGTGGGTGTGATTTGTTACTCAGGAGGGTGAAGTGTTAGTCGCTTAGTTGTGTCTGACTCTTTGTGGCCCCACCAGACTTTTCTGTCCATGGGATTCTCCAGGCAAGAATACTGGAGTGGGTTGCCATTCCCTTCTCCAGGGGACCTTCCTGACCCAGGGATCAAACCTGGGTCTCCTCCATTGCAGGCAGATTATTTACCATTTGAGACACCAGGAAAGCCCCAGGAGGGTGAAGGGAAAGGAAAAATCAAAGATATTCTGAGGTTTCAAGTCTGGATGATTGGGGAGGTGGGGACACTCCGAAAATGGAGGAAGACAAGAGAGGCCACTGTTTGGAGGGAGGAAAAGGGAGCCTGTGATACAATCCTGCTGGCCATCCCCTCCCCCCAAACCCCCCCAACCCCCTACACTTTTGAACACAGGCCCTTTAAATCCATCTGCACTCAAAGGGACAAGTCTGTCCACTGCTTGATACCATATGACTCACTTGGTGACTTTCCAGTTACTGTGGCTGCCTGGCAAATTACCGCAAAATGTAGTGGCATAAAAACAACTGTGTATTATGCTCACAGATTCTGCGGGTCAGGAATTCAGACAGGGCACAGCAGGGACGGCTCATTTCTGCTCCAAGAGGTCTGAGGTCTCAGCTGGAAGCCTTGCGGGCTGAAGGCTCAAAGCCTCTGAGGCTGGTTTATTCATATGTCTGCAGATTGAGGCTGGCTGTCACCTTGGGACCTTTTTTAGAAAATATTTACTTGGCTGCACTGGGTCTTAGTTTATTTATTAATATTTATTTATTTATTGGGGCGTCCCTGTTGGCTCAGAAGGTAAAGAATCTGCTTACAATTCGGGAGACCCAGCTTTGATCCCTGGGTCGGGAACATCCCCTGGAGAAGGGCATGGCAACCCACTCCAGTGTTCTTGCCTGGAGAATCCCATGGACAGAGGAGCCTGGTGGGCTGCAGTCCATGGGGTCACTTTCACTTTCATTTATTTATTTGACATGAAGGATCTTTAGCTGTGGTACGTGAACTCTTAGTTGCAGCATATGGGATCTAGTTCTCTGACCAGGGACTGAACCCAGGCCCCCTGTATGGAGCTTGGCGTCTTAGCCAGTGGACCGCCGGGCAGCCCCAGCTGGGGGCCCCTCTCCTCTCCCCAGGGGCCTCTCCACCTGGGCTAATTTGGCTCTCACAGCACAGAAGCTGGTTCCCCAGAGCAAGTGGCCAACCCCTAGCTCCTGAAAAAAGTCTAAGAAGCTGTATCCTTTTCACAGTCTTGCCTGGGAAGTCCGAGTGTCACCTCTGAGGGCCTCTTTCAGTTGGAGCTGTCATAAGCTCCCACCCAGACTCAAGGAGGGAACAAAGGTCACCACCTTCTTGGTGGGAGGAGTGTCAATGTCATATTGTTAAAGAGCATGGTGGGATGACAGCAGTGAAAATGGAAGAGTAAGGGAAGGCTTCCTGGAGCAACGAAATAGTGTGTGTGACTCCAGACCAGGAGGTTATGTGTTTAAATCACGTTGGGGTCAAAGTGTTATTTTTGGTATGACAGAATAGGGCTTCCATGATGGTTCAGATGGTAAAGAATCTGCCTGCAATGTGGGAAGACCCAGGTTCAATCCCTGGGTGGGGAAGATACCCCAGAGAAGGGCATGGCAACCCACTCCAGTATTCTTGCCTGGAGAATCCCATGGACAGAGGAGCCTCGTGGGCTACAGTCCATGGAGTCATAAAGAGTCAGCCATGACTGAGCAACTAACACACAAGGAACCTCAAAAGTCCTTCCCTCCAGGGGATTTCCCTGGTGGTCCAGTGGGTAAGATTCCAAGCATGCAGTGCAGGGGTCCCAGGTTCGATCCCTCCTCAGAGATCTAGATCCCTCATGCTGCAACTAAGAATTCACGTGCCTCAACTAAGACCCAGTGCAGCCAAATAAATACATTAATTTATTAAAAAACAAGTCCCTCCCTCTAAGGAAGCAGAAATAGACTGGCAAAACCTGTCAGAATCAACTTTTTCAACATTCTGGAAAGTAAGTAAAACCTTGCAGCAGCCCAGAGGGAAAGGCTTAAGACAAAAACAGCTGAATCTCAGTAAAAACAGAGAGCGTGGTGGTGTTTTAACTCTCTCTGGTCCCAGCCCTGCTCCCAGGCTCAAGGGTGGCCTTGACAGTGACAGCCTGTATTTCTGGTACAGGTAAGAGCAGAAAAATGGACCCCGTTTGTTGAGAATTGTGGCTGTTCGCTTTGAGCTGTGTTAGTTCAAGCAGCAGTTAAAAAAAAAAAAAAAAAAGCATAGGTTGTTTGTTGAAGTTTATTTTTTCACAGTCTGGAGGCTGGCAAGTCCAAGATCAAGGTTCTGGCCAATTCAGTTTTCGGTGAGGGCTCTCTGGGGTCTCTTCCTCCTCTTGTAAGGACATAAATTCCATTGGATCAGGGCCCCACTGTGTGTGTGTGTGTGTGTCTCAGTTGTGTCTGACTCTTTTCAACTCCATGGACTGTAACCCACCAGACTCCTCTGTCTATGGGATTCTCCAGGCAAGAACACTGGAGTGGATAGCCATTCCCTCCCCCAGAGGATTCTCTGTCTACGGGATTCTCCAGGCAAGAACACTGGAGTGGATAGCCATTCCCTCCCCCAGAGGATTTTCCCGACCCAGGGATGGAACCAGGGTCTCCTGCGTTGCTGGCAGATTCTTTACTGACTGAGCCACTAGGGAAGCCCAGGGCCCCACCCTGCTGACTTGTCTAACCTTCAGTTTCAGTTCAGTTCAGTCGCTTAGTCGTGTCCGACTCTGCGACCCCATGAACTGCAGCACACCAGGCCCCCGTCCACTGCCAACTCCCAGAGTTTACTCAAACTCATGTCCATTGAGTCGGTGATGCCATCCAGTCATCTCATCCTCTGTTGTCCCCTTCTCCTCCTGCCTTCAATCTTTTCCAGCATCAGGGTCTTTTCAAATGAGTTAGTTCTTCACATCACGTAGCCAAAGTATTGGAGATTCAGCTTCAGCATCAGTCCTTCCAATGAACACCCAGGACTGATATCCTTCAAGATGGATTGGTTGGATCTCCTTGCTGTTCAAGGGACTCTCAAGAGTCTTCTCCAACACCACCGTTAAAAAGCATCAATTCTTCAGTGCTCAGCTTTCTTTAGAGTCCAACTCTCAAATCCATACATGACTACTGGAAACTCCATAGCTTTGATTAGACAGATCTTTGTTGGCAAAGTAATGTCTCTGCTTTTTAATATGCAGTGTAGGTTGGTCATAACTTTTCTTCCAAGGAGCAAGCGTCTTTTTAATTTCATGGCTGCGGTCAATTACCTCCTAAAGTTCCCATCTCCAAAGACAGTCACAGTGAAAGTCAGGGCTTTAACATATCAATCTGAGAGGGGTTGGGTGGGGGGTGGCGGAGGGCCTAGAAACCTACTTCAGTCCATAACAACCAGCCGGTGGCTTCTCGGGGGACTGGCTCAAAGCATTTGCCTTTATCGTGCCTAGCTAAGAATTCCGCAGGGTTGAGGCAGCTACCCTACCCAAGGGCAACTGTCAACAATGTCCCTGGTGGTGCAGTGGATAGGAATCTGCCTTCCAATGCAGGTTTGATCCCTGGAGTGGGAAGATTCCACATGCCTTGGAGCAATGAGGCCCCTGTGCCACAACTACTGAGCCCAAGTACTGCAACTACTGAAGCCCGTGTGCCTAGAGTCCATGCTCGGCAACAAGAGAAGAGGCTGCAATGAGAAGCCCATACACTGCGACAAAGGCTAGAGGAAGTCCACACTGAAACCAACGAGGACACGGTGCTGCCAAAAACAAATGATAGATTTTAAAAAAAGTTTAAAGTCAGTGGATCAGGCGCAGCTACCCGGAGTACTGTAGAACAACTGGGATAATGACAGACTGACTAAAAAGCTTGAGAGGAAAGAGTGGAGAGTGAGATACTTCGGCAAATGAGGGCTGTGAAAAGTTCTGACATGTTCCTGGTGTTATGGGTTGAATTGTGTTTCCCCAAAAAGATCTGTTCAAGTTCTAATCCCCAAGAGCTCAGAACATGACCTTATTTAGAAACAGAATTGTGGCAGATGCAATCAGTTAAGATGAGGTCATGCTGGAGGAGGGTCGGCCCCTAATCCAATCTACTGGTGAGCCTGTAAGTCAGTCTGTGAAGACGCAGACACATGGGGAGAAAGCCACTGGAGACGGAGACAGAGATCAGAGTGATGCCTCTGCACGCCAAGTAACGCTGAGCATCGGCAGCCGTCAGGAGAAGCGAGAGACAAGGGGCGCATTCTCCTTCGGTGCCTCCAGCAGGAACCAACTCTGCCGACACCTTCATTTCAGAGTTTTGGCATCCAGAACTGTGAGAGAATAAAGTTCTGTTGCTTTAAGCCACCCAATCTGCGGTTCTCTGCAGCCCTAGGGAACTAACACAATATTGATGTTGTTAAGTTGCTAAGTCGTGTCTGACTCTTTTGCAACCCCATGGACTGCAGCCCACCACGGGGTTTCCCAGGCAAGAATACTGGAGTGGGTTGCTATTTCCTTCTCCAGGGGATCTTCCCAACCCAGGAATCGAACCCATGGCTCCTGCCACATCCCCTGCAATGCAGGCAGATTCTTTCCCACTGAGTCATTAAATGAAAATATAAATATATTTGCTGTTTGTAACTCCTTTTTTTTCTCATATCTGGTTTAAAAGACAAGGGCATAAGGAAATGATTATAAATCTATGTTCATGGGCACATAATAAAGATGTAATTTGTGACCAAAATATAAGTAGAGGAATGGCAGAGAATGGAATTATATACGAGCAGAGTTTTATATCTATTAAAATTAAGGTAGTGCTAATTAGAAATGGATTGTTTTAAGATGTTAATTATAACCACCCAGAGAAAATATAACCACCTAGGAAAATACAATAACTCAAGGACATAATGTAAAAGAAAGAAACAAGGGAATTAAAATGGCATACTAGAAAATACTTACTTAACACAAAGCAAGGCAACAACGGAGGACTGAAGAACAAAAAAGATACAAGAAATACAGAAATGAGTTTTGAGGTATATAATGCAGTATTGTTGACCATAATCACAATGTTATGTATCAGATCTCCAGAACTTATTCATGTCCTAATTACAAGTTTGTACCCAATAGAAAAATGACAGAAGAAAGTCCTTACCAGTAATTACATGAAATGTGGAGAAATGAACTTCAATCAAAAAGCAGAGATTGGCAGAATGGATTTTTAAAATATAACCCACTATACACTATCTGCACAAAATACATTTTCGATGCAAAGGTAAAAACAGATTGAAAAGAAAAGGAGGAAAAAAGTCATGCCGTGTAGACAGTAACCAAAACAGGACTGGATTGGTATACTGACATCAGGTAAAATAGAGGTTAAGACAAAACTGTTACAAGAGACAAAGATGTTCACTGGTTATAATGAAGGGCCAATCTAGCAAGAAGACTATAAACATATATATGGACCTAAAACAGAGCACCGAAGTAAACGAAGCAAAAACAGTCAATGGAAGGAAGAAACGGTTCAACAATAATACATGGAGAATTGAATACTCCACATTCAACAATGGAAAAAACAATTAGAAGACTGAATACTACACACCAGTGAGACCCAGTGAACATCCATGGAGCACTCCCTCCACCCAACAGTGGCAGAAAACAACATTCTTCTTCTTCAGGGCACAGAGAACATTCTCCTAGATAGATCACATGTCAGGCCACAAAATAAGTCTCAATAAATTTTAAAAGATCAAAATCATACAAAGTTCTCCAAGTATAATGGAATGAAGCAAGACATCAGTAACAGAAGGAAATTTAGAAAATTCACAAGTATGTGGAAATTCAACAACACACTCTTAAATGACCAATAAGTCAAAGAAGAAATCACAAGGGAAACCAGAAAATACTTCAAGATAAATGAAAATGAAAACACAAGATACCTAACCTACAGGATGCAGTGAAAGCAGTATTCAGAGGGAAATTCCCAGCTATAAATGACTATATTTTTAAAAGAAAGATCTCAAAGCAGTAACCTAACTATCTACCTTAAGGAACTAGAAAAAGAAGAGCAAACTAAACTCAATACAAGCAGAAGAAAAGAAATAATGAAGATTAGAGTGAAGATAAAACAGAGAAATAAAATACCCAAAAGTTTGTTCTTTGAAAAGATCCACCAAACTGATAAGTCTTTAGACCTCATATTCTCTCTTCAGCTTCAACTAATCTTACTTTTAAAGAAAAATTATTTATTGTCGCTGTGTTGGGCCTTCACTGCGGCACGTGGGCATAGTTGCCCTTTGGCATGTAGGACCTGAGTTTCCCAACCAGGGATCGAACCTGCGTCCCCTGCATTGAGAGGCAGATTCTTACCACTGGACCACCAGGGAAGTCCCTAAACTCATCTTACTTTTATGCCTACTACTCCCCTGAAACTGCATTTGTCTAATCCTGGTACCACTGCTATTCTCAACTGACTTGCTTACCAGCACCTAACACACCTGAGCACTCACTTCTTCATTTGGCTCACATGTCACTCCCCTGACTTTCCTTCCTCCATGCCCAATCCTTTTCCAGCTCCTTTGCTGACTACTCTCCTTAGCCTGATCTGTAATGTTAGAGCCCAAGGGCTCGGTCTAGGCTTTCTATCAACATTCTTCTTACGTGTTATATTTTTAAAGGATAAATGACTTGGGTTTTGATAGCATCTTCAGGCCATTGAACTCACTAATATGATTTCCAGCCAGGGCAAGACCCTCAATTCTGGGCTTGGCCATAGAACTCACTAATCTGATTTCCAGCCAGGGCAAGGCCCTCAATTCTGGGCTTAAATTCAACTGCTTGTTAGTCATGTCTACAATGGCATTTCACACTTGACATGCTACAACTCCTCAAGCTAAAAAAATAGAAAAATTTTTCTTCCAAATCCAATCAATAAGCAAGTGCTATCATTGTTACCTCTAAAACATACTCTCACTGTGTCCACTTCCATATATTTCCACTTCTGCCATCCTAAGCCAAGCCACCACCATCCTTACTGCAATAATCTTGTCTTAGATCTAGCAAATTGTCTCTCTCAAGCACCATTTTATTCACAAACTGGAGATGTTATAAACCTAAAAACATGTCCCAGACACTCTAATGTGTTAGAGTTAGGTTAAAATTCAATACTGTCTATTAAATGTACTAGCACAAAGTTAATAAAGAGAAGCAAGACCCAGAGGCAACCTTCCTATTGGTACTGCTGTTGGTAAGCAAGGTGACAGAGTACCAGTGTTTGGAAGAAGCTGTAACAGGCTAACTTGGTATTCCAGCGTCTGGCCAGCCCTGAGTAGCAACGTCAGTGGCGGCAGGATTCTCAAACTCTGGACTCAACTACTGTGAGTTTCCTTTAACTCTGTAATCCAGCAACACCACCTGCCACTACTCCTCCTCTAGTCCTTCCCGTTGATTTCACAAATGTCTCACTCTGCATTTTAAATCCCTCTCTGAATAAAATACCTAAAGCGGCCTCTGCCTTGGCATTCAACTCTGATACATCTAACTGGTTTTCCTATGTCCACTCTTGCCCACCTATTATCCATTCTCCATCCAACAGAGAATTCCCTTAAAAATATAACCTACATCATGCCATCTTCCATTTAAAATTCTCTGGGAGCTTCCCACCACCTGCAGAAAACAAACCAAACTCCTTATTGTGGTACCAAGGCCTGACGACTTAGTTCCACCTGATTCTCCAATGCCATCCAGCCACTGGCCTGCTCTCAATTTCTGAAATAAGCCAAGCTTTGCTCTAGATCTTTACTACATGCTATTCCATCTTCATGGAATGTTCTTCCTTCCAGTTTCTTTTTTTTTGTTTTGTTTTGCTTCCAGTTTCTTGTCTAGTCTTTCATGTTCAGATTAGATGGAAGAGCATCCTCCTTGTAAAAAGCCACTGCGCTATTTTCTCTTCAGGGCACTTACTGGTGTCTAATTTTCTATCACTTATTGTCTATTGACTGCTTCCTCCAAAAATGAATGTACTGAGGCTTCCCTGGTGGTCCAGTGGTTAAGAATCTGCCTTGTAATGCAGGGAATACGAGTTCCATCCCCGATCAGGGAAGATCCCACGACTCTGGACAACCAAGCCCATGTGCCACAACTCCTGAGCCCGAGCATGTAGGGCCCAGGAGCCGTCACCAGTGAAGCCTGAGTACCCCAGAGCCTGTCCTCCACGAGAGAAGCCACCGCAGTGAGAAGCCTGCGCCCCTCAACTGAGTAGCCCCTGCTTACCGAACCAGAGAAAGCCCTCTGGAAGCAACGAAGACCCAGCACAGCCAAAACCCAATGAATCAAAGTTTTTAAAAAATGGATGTACCCTGAGAGTAGGGACGGACTTTATCCCCTTACAGCACACTGTAGATGCTTAATAAATATTTGTATGAATAACTCGGGTAAAATCTGCAGAGTGAATTTTGTTTCTGTTAGAGTAACTCCAATGCTTTGGCGAAAACTACAAAGCTATTCTTATACATGAGGAAGATAACAGCAGTTTACCATCTGGGCAGGGGTGGTGGGAATAAGAAACTCTTCCTGCACATACTACATCCAACTTTGTACTCCAAGGTTTGGTTTTGTTTTTTTACCCCAAACAAGTTCATTTTAACACTGCATCTAGAAAAACCAGTTATCCAAAGTCACGGATTCTTTTTTTTTTTTCATGTGACTTAGGGAACAAAGAAGGAAGAAAAACATTAGTGGCTAGATTTCATTCAGTATTACTGTTTTTTCCCAAACTACTCTGACTTCCGCAATATCATGTTATGAATTTAAGGATAAATACTGTCATGGATTTAAGGATAAATATACTCATTTTGGGAGAAGGAAATGGCAAACCACTCCAGTGTTCTTGCCTGAAGAATCCCGTGGACAGAGGAGCCTTGCAGGCTACAGTCCCCGGGATCACAAGAGCCGGACACGACTTAGCGACTAAACCACCACCACCATAGCTTAGTTGGGAAATCATTTTCCTGCAATGCAGGAGATCCGGGTTCGATTCCTGGGTCAGGAAGATCCCCTGGAGAAGGAAATGGCAACCCACTCCAGTGTTCTTGCTTGGAGAGTCCCAAGGATAGAGGAGCCTGGCAGGCTATAGTCCACGGGATCACAAGAGTCAGACACGACTTAGCAACTAATCCACAACCACCACCACCACCACCCTCATTTTGGGGCTTCCCTGGTGGTTCAGACAGAATCCGCCTGCGATTCAGGAGGCCCACGTTTGATCCCTGAATCAGGAGGATCCCCTGGAGAAGGGACTGGCCACCCACTCCAGTATTTTTGCCTGGAGAATCCCATGGACAATGGAGCCTGGCGGGATAGTCCACGGGGTCTCAAAGAGTCAGACACGACTGACCGACCAACACTCACACACTCATTTTCTCTCTTAACGCTACCTCCTCGTGCGCACGCACGCGCACACACAAACACACACCTCCGTTTTCTCTTAACGCTACCTCCTAGCGCCATCTGCTGTTAATTTGGGAGGACGCACACTTCCTAGTCCCCAGAGAAACAGCACCCTCTGCTGGACAAAGGCTGCCGTGCACCTGTCGGTGAAAAGTCACCAGTTAGGCTTAGCAACTCAAGCCAGCCTTGCAGAAGGCCAAGTGCTGATAAGATTAGAGAAGCCCCTTTGCGTGAGGCTTCTCTTCTAAGAAACCAACTTTATCGACCCAAGATCGAAGGTCAGTGCTCCTGTGGGAGGGAGCACAACTAGGCTTCCCTGGTGGCTCGGATAGTAAAGAATCTGTCAGCAAAGTGGGAGACCTGGATTTGATCCCTGGGTCAGGAAGACGCCCTGGAGAAAGGAATGGCTACCCACTCCAGTATTCTTGCCTGGAGACTCCCATGGACAGAGGAGCCTGGTGGGCTAGAGTCCATGGGATTGGATATGACTGAGCGACTAACACAAGGCAGATCTGGATTAACAGGAATGAAAAGAGACACAGCTTTAAGAGGCCTTTGTGCCCTGATATCTCTGCAGGCAAAAGGGAGAGGGAAAGTCAGTCAGTTGTGTCCAACTTTTTGTGACCCCCATGGACTATACAGTCCATGGAATTCCCCAGGCCAGAGTATGGGAGTGGGCAGCTTATCCCTTCTCCAGGGGATCTTCCTAACTCGGGAATCGAACCAGGGTCTCCTGCATTGCAGGGGACTAACTGAGCTATCAAGGAAGCAGGTAAGATGCTTAGCAAATTTAGTACCTTTGTCTCTTTCTGGAAATTTCAGAGGTGAGATTTTTCTTTTTCTATTAGTAAGGATCATGATTTGACCTGGACTCAGCTCCTAGCTCACTCCCTACTCTCCAGGCATTTTTTCTTCCTCAGAACCAGCCTATTTGATAACTCAAGTTCTTCTAAGATCCTTTTCCATCACATTAATTATGAATGCATTTCTTAGGACCTCAGAAAGACCCCACGCACCTTTTCTTTTTTCCCTTTGTTCCCAGCCCACGCTGACAAACTGAATCTGGTATTTCAGTTTTCTCTTAATTTTTTAATCTATTTCTATCCTCACCTACTCATCATGAATTAGTGTTTCTGGGACCCGTTTTAAAAACGTTTTAACTGGAGGATAACTGCTTCACAATATTGTGTTGGTTTCTGCCATACAACGTGCATCAGCCCTCAGGTACACACAGGTCCCCTCCCCTCGGTTCACTCCCACCCCTCACCCCACCCCTCCACATTGTCACAGAGCACCACGTTGAGCCCCCGTGTTACAGAGGAACTTCCCACAAGCTGTCTGTCTCACACGTGGTGGTGTATATACATCAATGCTGCTCCCTCAGTTCATCCCACCCTACCCTGCCCCCACCACGCCCACAAGTCTGTTCTGTCTGTCTGCGTCTCTCTTCCTGACTCACAAGTAGGCTCAGCAGTACCACTTTTCTAGATTCCATGTACATGTGTTAATACGGTATCTAGTACCCTTTTTATTATGCATAGTAAATGCTTCTAGCTGCAGACTGAATGCTTGTGTTCCCCCTTCCTACCCCAAATTCTTATGTTGAAGTTTAACCCCCAAGGTGGTGCATTGGAGGCAGGACCTTTGAGGCCTTTGGGGCCATGAATGGGATTAGTGTCCTTATAAATGAGGCCCAAGAAGCTCCTCCACCACCACGTGCAGTGACAGCGACAAAGACAGCCAGCGGCAAGGGAACAGGCCTCTCCCCTCGTCTCTCATCTTCTCCTGCGAGAACACCAAAATCGCAACTAGCTGCTGAACAACCATCGACAGGGGGATGTTGGAACCCACCAAAAAAAGATATCCCCCGTCCAAGGACGAAGGAGACGCTGCAACGAGCCAGCAGGAGGGGGCACAGCCAGGTTAGAATCAAACTCCATGCCTGCTAGAGACTCTGGGAGGACACCAGGACCCAGAGGAAAGGAGCCGTGACCCCACAGGAGACTGAGCCGGACCTGCCTGTGAGTGTCCAGGAGGCTCCTGTGGGGGCGTGGGTCAACAGCGGCCTGCTGCGGGGCAGGGCCACTGGCAGCAGCCGTCCTGGGAGGCACAGTGTGTTGGCATAAGTCCTCTTGGAGGAGGCTGCCATCAGCCCTACCACAAAAGGAAAGTGAAAATGAAAATGAAAGTCGCTCAATAGAGTCCGACTCTTTGTGACCCCGTGGACTATACAGTTCATGGAATTCTCCAGGCCAGAATACTGGAGTGGTAGCCTTTCCCTTCTCCAGGGGATCTTCCCAACCCAGGGATCGAACACAGGTCTCCCACATTGCTGGTGGATTCTTTACCAGCTGAGCCACAAGGGAAGCCCAAGCTCTTCCACAGAGGTATCATATGGCAGCTCGACCATAGAGACTGCAGACTCCAGACTGGGCAGCCTCAGGCCCCACCCATCAGCAGAAAACTGGATTAAAGATTTACTGAGCATGGGCCCGCCCACCAGAGCAAGACCCAAGCTCTCCCTAGATGATGAATTCACCAGCACCTTGGTCTTGGAATTCCCAGCCTTCAGAACTGTGAAAAATAAAGTTTTGCTGTTTCTAAGCTACCTAATCTCTGTGATTTTGTTATAGCAGCCTAGAGGGACTAACACTCTCCAGCTCAATTCTCCACTGGCTAGCAACTGAGCATTCTCCTTTTCATTTCTTTCTGATCTCGTCCCTGGTGCATAACTTTCTCATTCCTTCCTGACTTTTCCAGTTGTTCCTCTATCATTAAGCCATCCCCTTTGTCTTCTCATAAGCTTTTTCAGAATCTGTATGAAGTTCATCCTTTAATTACCATTTGTGGCTTTACTAACACTTACAAATTACTCCCATTTCTAAGATTTACTTATATTCATTTCCCTTTTACTACTCTTCTCTATCTTCACATATCTTGCAAAGACCTTGATGCTGGGAAAGACTGAAGGCAAGAGGAGAAGGGGATGACAGAGGATGAGATAGTTGGATGGCATCACTGACTCAGTGGACACGAGTTTGAGTGTAGTCCGGGAGATGGTGAAGGACAGGGAAGCCTGGCGTGCTGCAGTTCAGGGGTCACAAAGAGTGAGACATGACTGAGCGACTGAACAATAATATCTTCACAGTCCTTAGATTTCTTAATTAGCTACTACAACACAGAAACTATCAACATAAAATCTTTTATGTTCCCTGTCCTCTCCTATTTGCAAGGCTACTACAATTATTACTCCAGGATTCATTCAATTTTCTTGATTAACTGGGAGAATAGTTGCCTCCTTCAAGCATTATCTTATATACCTCAAACATAAGATTCTCAAAAATCTAAGAAATCCACTTATATTTTGAATGTTTACTATCCAAATGAAATAGTAACTACTAAGGCTACCCATATATATAAAACTCAAATAATGGTCAGTGATTTTCTACTGGCATCCATTAAAATGCATACACACATAAACACCCATATCACAAACACACACTCAAGATTAAGGCAAAAGCTAAACTAAAATTCTTATTTATCCAATCTCTCTTCAGCTACTTTTTTGCTTATGGCAGTAAGTAAGCTTGCATAAAACTGAATGAAGAAGAAAATGCTTTTATTAATCACATGAAACTGACATGCCATCCCATTAGGCTGAACCAGGATAAATAATGCTGTTATAAAATTTACATTTCTTGCATCCATTTCATATTAGATATCAGGGCTCTAGGTCTTTTGGACAAATTTCAGTAAACCATTCATTTTTTAATAGTAAATAGGAATTAACATATGTTCTCAAACTGTGCTAAGAAGTAGTTAGCTGGGCAACTCTGAAATCTGTAACGGGCAGGATTAGGGCTGTTTGCTTAAACCTTAGGAAGCACATTTCTATTTCAGCTGTTACATTAGTGCATCTTTTCCACTGGTAAGGCAACTGCTTGCTGTGGGTACCACAATGATCAGCAAGTTTCTTAAGTAGCAGACACTTGGTTAGTCAAGACTCACATGCATTTTCTTTCCCAACTCTGCTCTCTTCTGGAGCAGAAACAAATAGCTTTGCCACTTGTAAATAGAGATTAATAGTTTCAAATTAGGTTGTTGTAATCTTAAACTCACAATTTAAAAGGGGAAGTAATTATTAGGAATGTCTTTGAAAAACTTCTAGTTTCAAAATAACAAGGCTTCTGAGAAACCGCTCAAACCAATCTATTTTGATACTTGACTTGATAAACATTAACACATTCGACCTGTTCAGTCATAATTTCTTCTCTCAACTATATGTCGCCCTCCATAAGGGTTAAGGTTGTGGTCCCAAACAATTTCTACATATAGAGCATCTTTAAAATAAGTTTCCTTTTCACTGAACGGATATTCTTTTTCCCACTTATGTGCTTGTGAAAGGAAGTCTGAACATACACACACTTAACAAACCTTCCATGTGTGTTTATCTGTATTTTTTAAGCAAATGCCTTTTACCATTAGAATAAAACTAGACGACTGGGACGACGCTGTGAAGACAGTCTGGTCTCCTGGGGCCCCTCCCCTAGGCTGAGGAAGGCAGGTACAGTTCGCTGAAGGATGTGATGAGGCTGAAGTGGGTCTTCTCATCATCAGTTAACCCTGCGTTGCCCGGTCTTACCACCACGGCCACATGCACGTCCGCCTCCTCAGCAGCGCTGGCCTCTGCGAGAAGCAAAAGATGTGTCGGAAACAGCAGAATAGGATGCTTGGGATTTGCGTCAAAGCGATCAAAGGGAGGTGGGAATGCAAGAAACAAGTCTTGGGACTTCCCTGATGGTCCAGGGGTTAAGACTTTGCCTGCCAATGCAGAGGGTTTGATCCTTGGTCAGGAAAGTAAGATCCCACATGCCTTGTGGCCAAAAAAACCAACATAATAAAACTGAAGCAATAGAGTAAGAAATTCAACAAAGACTTAAAAAAAAAAAAAACTTAAAAAAAGAAAGAAATCTAGTCCAGATTCTATAACTGTTGAAGCTAAAAAACAGGCACATGGGGACTTCCCTGGTGGTCCAGTGGCTAAGCCTCCTAGCTCCCAATGCAGGGGGCCAGGGCTCGATCCCTGGCCAGGGAACTAAATCCCACATGCTGCAGCTAAGTCCCAACACAAATAACTAAATAATCTTTAAAAAAAAGAAAAAAAAAAAAGGCACATGGGGGTGGAATTATTGTTTTAAATTTTTCCAGAAAACATTTTTTCAAATACGTAACTGTACTGACAGACTAGGAGGATGGTGTATCCTTGACTCCTGAGCTTTATTAAGCGCTTATGAACGCACAAAGACAGAGCCATTTCCTGCCAACAGCTTTCTTCCATTCTCTCCCATCAGTCCTCCAGAGACCTGAGCTGCTTCCCAGAGGACAGGTTGTCAGGAATAATTCCAATTAAACAGATATGGGACAAATGGAACCCCAGGACCTAATCAGGCTAAATACCTACTTATACCTGGAGCCCAAAGATGTCATAACCCTTGGCTAGACTGCCCCCCGTTTTCACCTGGCAGATTCCTACTCTTTGAAGTCAGCTCAAATATTCTATCTTCTAGAGCCACCACCATCTGTGTTAGAGCATCCTAGGTGCTCCGTGTATTTAGTTCCATCGGGACAATATGAGGCACATCCCAAGTGGTGCTGGTGGTAAAGAACCTCCAAGTCTGGAGGGCTACAGTCCGTAGGGTCGCAGAAGTCGGACATGACTGGCGTGCCTAAGCTGGCGTGCCTAAGCGTGCACAGGACAATGCGACCTGACCCGTCACTACCTGTTGCCTCTCTTCTCACTGGGCCGTGAGTGCTTTAACATCAGTGACAGCATGGATGTGTTAGTCACTCAGGCATGTTCGACTCTTTCCAACCCCACGGCCCGCCAGCCTCCTCTGGCCATGGGATTCTCCAGGCAAGAATACTGCACTGGGTTGCCATGCCCTCCTCCAGGGGATCTTCCCAAACCAGGGATCGAACTCAGGTCTCCTACATTGCAGGCGGATTCTTTACCATCTGACCCACTCGGGAAGCCCATAGCATGCATGGGTAGAAATAAAAACAGGACCAGTCAGAACTTCCCTGGTGGTCCACTGGTAAAGAATCTGCCTGTCAATGCAGGGGACATGGACTTGATCCCTGATCCAGCAAGATTCCACACGGCAGAGGGCAACTAAGCACTATGCCTCAGCTACTGAGCCTCCACACCCGAGAGCCGGTGCTCTGCAACAAGAGGAAGCCCAAGGAAAGCAACAGAGACCCAGCGCAGCCAAAACAAACAAACAAACAAAAGACAGGACTAATCAAATGAAACCAAGTAAGCCACATATTGCGGGGGATATCTCTAACATGTCTCGGGTTACAATCCCCTCCTCCTTCTGTTTCTATCTGAAAGATAATAGCTAATACCTTGTGTTAAATTAGCAGCTACTATGTGCCAGGTACTATGCTAGGACCAGAAACAGGAACAAAGTAAAGATCTTGTCTTCATGGAGTTTTCATTCCCATCTAAATCTTTCCAACAACCCTTAGGTAATTAGCTTTACATTACCACCCCCATTCTACAGACATGGAAACTGAGAGCTAGCCAGTGACAGAGCTACAGGTTGAAATCACGTGTCAGGCTCTATGGTCTGTGCTCTAGAACGAAGGCCAGCAAATGACGGCCTACCACCTGTCTTCGTAAACAGTTTTATTGGAAACAGCCAGGCCCACTCACTTCTGTACTGTCTATGGCTGCTTCTGCGTTTCAAAGACCAGAGTTGAATAGCTGCATGGCCTGCAAAGCCTAAAATATTTACTGCCTGGCCCTTTACAGAACACTACTATCAACTCCTGCTCCAGAGCACCACTGCTCTGAGCGGTCCCTGGACCAGCAGTGTGGGAATCACCTGGAAGCTTGTTAAAAATGCAATGACTCAGGTCCTCAATGTGCAACTACTGAATGAGGACCCGCAATTTAACAAATGACTCCTCTGCACAGACTGTGAGCTTTGATCAGAAACTTCAAGGAAGGAAAACTGGCAAGAGAGGAGGCACTGCAGGCAGACATAAAATACATGTGCAAACAGTGGACGAATGGAGACAGGACACAGGTCTGTGGTCAGAGATGGGCAAAACAGGGCAAGAATCTGAAACACATGCTCTGAAATTCAGATCTGGTGTAATAAGAATCCCCAGGAGTTTCTCAACCTGAGGAAAACAGAGCAACGGAATGAATTAATTAAAGGGCGACAGGCTTCCCTCATGGCTCAGAAGGTGAAAACTCTGCCTGCAAGGCAGGAGATCTGGGTTTGATCCGTGGGTCGAGAAAATCCTCTGGAGAAGGGAATGGCAACCCACTCCGATTACTCTTGCCTGGAGAATCCCCATGGACAGAGGAGCCTGGCAGGCTACAGTCCATGGAGTTGCAAAGAGTTAGACACAACCGAGTGACTAACAGACTTTCACTTTAAGTACGAAAAGTAAATGGGGCAGAGCAGTCTCTTCTATGTTCCCACCTTCTGTGAAAGGACTGTCACCTCCCCGAAAAAGAGTGCTCCACACTCCCCTCCTGAGATGCATTTACTCAGCAGCAGGGCCACTGCCTTCCATGCACCTCGAGTTCCCAAGCACAGTTCCCAAGCACCGCTGCCTCTAGCACAGTCCTCTCGACCAGCAACCCAGCTTCTCGACCAAGCTGAGTCATCACTGTCCACGTGGGACTTGACACTGGTTAATGGCCGTTTAGCATTAGACCTCTTACCAAGATCACCACCGGACAAGTTTTGTCCGTAAGCATCTATTTGCAGTTTCCTTTAGAAACCTGTTTCATTTCTCATGGCTCCCCATGGAAACCTTCTTTATGAAGGCAAAATGTTTCCAGTGCCCGGCTCCGCTCCCAACCTGGAATGTACAATGCAAGAAGTCAGATTACTCACCTCGGGAAACATCCGTCAGAAACAAGATGTTGCTGGTTGAACAGCCGATGCTGCTGGCGATCTTTCGGTAACTCTCACTCTCCACTTTGTGTCCAATCTTGGTATCAAAGTGACCATCCACAAGCTGAACGCACAGGAGGGGAAAGAAGGATGCTATGAGCACATGTGCAACCCAGCCCCTCTGGTTCTCATCCCTTTTCTTTGAAATAACCATCATAGTCACTTCATCCACTCAAGAAATATTCCCTGTAGGTCTACTTCATAGAGAACTTTGTGGAGGCTATGAAAAATAAAGTAAGATTTTATAGAAATAAACATCTGGAAGAAGGAAACTACTGATCCAATGTATATAAGATCATTCTGTAATCTTTTCAGCTTTCTTTCATTTTCAATTTTATATCCGAAGTCTTTTACATATATATGCCCTATTTTCTACCATTACAATACTATATGCACTCAAACTACTTACGGACTAGGTTTTACCTCTGATGAAAAGGTTCTCCACATTGTCCTTTTGATGCCAGCATGAACGGATTTCTCTAACCTGCCTCATTACTAAGCTGTTATCTTACTTCCAAGAAACTTTGATTTTCTAAATTAAACACTTTGAAATTCTATCCAACCCAATATTTTATCTAGCATTTTTGAGTAGTAATAGTGGCAGCCTTCCCAGGTGGCTCACTGGTAAAGAACCCACTGCCAATGCAGGGACTGCAGGTTCGATCCCTGGGTCAGGAAGATCCCCTGGAGGAGGAAATGGCAACCTGCTCCAGTATTCTTGCCTGGGAAATCCCATGGACAGAAAAGCCTGGTGGGCTACAGTCCATGGCGCTTCAAAGAGGTGGACACAACTGAGCACACATACACATTATATAATGTGATCTCTTGAATATTTTCAGAACTTTTCACAAACTAAAAATAAGCCTACCTAAAAACACTCAAACTAAAAACAATCACTCAAAGAAATTAAGGTATATTAATATTATGATTTTTAAAGTTAAGAATGGTTTTGCATATTTTCTTTCTCAAGTCTGTCTCACAATGAGCAAGTGGAGAATAAAGTATTCATTACTGAACCTAGCAGGTAATTATTACATCCTGTCTCCTATCACCTGATTGTTTTATCAGAGATAGCAGAAAAGAAGCTTAAATCTGTATTCAGAGGAGAATAGTTACCAAACAATGAATGGGTTTTATCAATGAAAGCATTTTATTTAATATTTGATTTAGAATTAAGATGAAAAGAAGGAAAGTAAAATGAGACTGTGACAATCTCAAACCAAACCTTTTTCTGTATATGCTAAAGGGTCAATAAATATTTATTTTTAAAAAATAGTTAGCTCAGTAAACTATTGTGCAACATTAAGTTTGGCCTGTATTCAGTTACTCAGCATTTCTTTCCCTTTTCCAATGACCATCCTGTCCACCAGAGGGCGCAGGGACAGTGGGACAGAAAAGCTAGCCAGACCCTTCTCAGGTACAAGAAGTGTTCAAAGATGGCCTTAAGTTATTTTGTGCAATAACATGGCCAGTTCTCTTCGAGAAGAATGAGGATTCTGCTAAAACAAAATCTGTCTCCAAAGTACCAGAAACAAATGAAACTGCCGCGTCCTCTCAGGCGCACTCAAGAAGTCTGTGTGTCCTTTTCTGAGACCCAGGTTCCATCCCTGGGTCAGGAAGATCCCCTGGCGAAGGAAATGGCAACCCGCTGCAGTATTTCTTTCCTGGAAATCCCATGGACAGAGGAGTCTGGCGGGCTGCCCCACATGGGGTCGCCAGAGTTGGGCACGACTTAGCGAGTAAACCAGCATCACAAAGTTACGTGCCACTATTGTACATCTCACCTGACACCTTCAACAACCAAAAGAAGCCATCAGTTTCCCTTCCTCTAGGCTGACAATTTTCTAATACTGACAAGATAGCTGCTTTACAAGCTAACTCATGTCTTATTCAGCTGTGATAAATGTGTGTGTGTGGATGAATATATAGATACGTCAATCTATATACATATATAAATAAGTATATATAGCTAGTTTCAATACTATGGTCAACAGAATCACTTAGGGTGGATATTTTAAAATGCACATGCATGATCCTCACCCCAGACCTGCTGATTCAAGACGTGCTACCAAGTGGGGCCCAGGGATCTACATTCTTAACAAACTTCTCAAGTTCCTTATGGGCAGCAAAGTATAACAACTTCTTACAAAGTGGTGCAAACTCTGAAACTATGGCTACAGTTCACCCTTCCATAATGTAATCTCCGTTGTTTCCACTTTTTTCAACTCGCACATATGTAGAGGCAATTACCTGAATGCTGACTTAGTTTATAACTGTAGCACTCACCGTCACTATCTTATGCTTTGAGGGTGTCCAAAAAACAAAGTAATCGGGCAACCTACCTCAAGAATATCTCCCTCTGTAGAATGCTCAAATAATAGTTTCTGTGCTTCCACGCTCCCTGAAGAATAGACATACACCTTCATTCCAGCCTCTCGCCACTTCCTGACGGCTGGAACCACGTCTTCAAAGAACCTAGGGGGAAGAGCATGGAGGTAAAATGCAGGAAAAGGTTATTCTAGCCAGACGAAAACCAGTCACACAGCTGTCACGAGTTTCTCTATTTGTGGACAAATGGACACCAGGGAAAGCACCTCCATGAGGCTGAGAGCTCCTGCAAAGGTCATGAGCGTGTCCCCAGCGTGCCACCGTCACAGACGCAGTTTCAGGGGAGAGGGGAAGGGTTTTTGACACACAGCCACCCTAATGACAGTAAAAAGTGATATGGACAAAGAGATAACATAAGAAAGCAATTTTTTGAAGTCCTAAGGAATTCCACAAAGCAAACAAGAGTAATACTGCACTGCTATGTAATCTTTAATTAGTTCATGACTAGAAAAGGTTATGTCCAGAGTGCCTTAATAAGAGAGCTGAAAATGCTTTTAGAAAGATCTGTACGCAAACAACTAAAAAAAAAATTGGGGGACTTCAAAGCTATTCGTCTTCGATTAGCTAGAAAACAGAACTACATTTCTTGAGAACCAAGAAAACCTCAAGTTTTACTCTACAGCAAAAAACTATGGAACGAATCAGTTAAGAGACATGTACCATCTCACATTTGCTAATCAGCAAAGTGTTGTGTCTGGTTTTCTGGGTCCTGACACTAACTTGTTCACCAATTCTGTGATGTATTCTGTTCAGGAAGGGAACATCACAGGAAATGGGTGAAGAGAAGCATGAGAAACCTGGGAGGTGGAGCCAGTCTGTTATAGAGGATTACCTGGAAAATGTTGGAGAAGTCTTCTGCTGGATGAAACACAACTCAATATATTACACAAATTGAAGGAAAGGGATCAATGATTTAGTTAAAAACCAGTTCACATAACTGTGAGTTACTTCCTATGTTACTTTTCACTCAGAGGCAGGATTATTCTATGTTGAATATACAGGTTGATATTGCTCCAAAGCAGGGCTTAGAAGTCTAAGATGATTTACTTCAAGCCCTTGGTTTTATAATTAAGGAACGAAGACTACGAGAAGGCAGAGCTGACTCCTGTGACATGGTCTCCTGGCTCCACTCCTCTAGGTATTTTACAGTGTGAACTAACTGATATTGATTTCCACATCACTGGCCTAGCCTGAAGTTCTCAAGCATCCTTAAAAGGTAGAAGCCCCCTTGTAAAGCACCTAAAAGGAATAGCATCTCAATCGACAGAAGAAAGAAATATAAGCAGCTAGTAAGTCTTGGGTCTGAGGCTTTACATCAGGCAATGCCCTAAAATCCTAGTAGATGTGACTTACTAAGACTCTCTTAGCAATACAGGACTCGGGAGTCTCCTTTGCAGGAGTGCTCAGACCCCAAGGTCTGTGGAAAAGTGCAGACACTGAGTAAGCCCGAAGTGGCAGGTGCATCATTTCACAGCATCCTTCCTTCTCCAACAGAGCGGAAGCAGGTGATCTAACAGTCCTGGGAAGCGCCCAACGGTGCCATCACTCACACCCTAAGGATCAGGTATGACTGAGCTCAAGGAAGTCGCCGTTTTCTACGGCTGGGTTTAAAAGTTTCCAACCGTCACACCAAGCCAGATATAGGCCTGGGCAATTTAGCTGGGTGAACTAAATTTATCCCAGCTTTGAAAAAACAAAATAACACACTCACTTGTTGGAGTAAATAGAAGGTTGATTTTAGCTATTTTGCAAATCGTGCAACTAGCACCGGAGAGAGAAAAGTTGTGAAAAATGCATGTGCTTCAGGGGGCGGGTGAAGTGTTGAGTCACTTGAGGGGCTACGTACTCTGCCTTCATGTGCCCCGCCTTGAACGCCGCCCTCCACATGTGGCCCTGCAGCTGCTTCAGCGCCGTGGTCTTCCGGTCCAGCGACATCTGCCAGTACACGTTATCCACCACGGCCTGGATCATCCACTGCGGGTCGTCCGCCCCATTACCAGAGGCTGCCGGGATCGGAACAGCCCCATCCAGGTGGGAGTCCTCTTCAGCCTTTAAGTCAACAACAACACGAAATCTGTGAAGAGATCCCTTAAATCATACCTGAAAACTAGCAGACCCAACTATCTCCAACTACCGTGAGCTCCGAGCCCTGTCACAAATTAAAGTATCCTATGCTTTGGGACTGAAATGAATGATTCCTAAAAAATAGTGGATTATAATTCGTAAGTTTACAACAGCTTTCTTGTATCACTAAAGTTGAAACTTAAACCGAGAGGCATGTTGTGAGAAGAAAGAGCATAAAATGATAAAATGTTATAATAAGACCTGGTTTGTTGATTCACTTACTAAGATCAAACTTACTAGGATCAAACCTGGGCTTCAGTTAAATCTGATCATTTTCTCTGCACTATAACTAACTGAGGAAGAAATCAAGAAAATCTTAGTTTATGCCTAGAATTCAATGAAAAGAAACTAGTAAAGCAGTGCCTCTGGTTGGTTCACATAGTCTCCTGCAATCAGCCCACATCTTGCAAAACCCTAATAGCTATTGAGCCTGTGACAATGTGTATGCCCAACCCCTAAAGATGCAATGATTCATATACTACAATGGGGGAATACATATGTATGTTTCCACAAGAGGTGAGACACCAAAAAAGGTGAAGAGGGGAATGTTTCAGACTAACCCTGAGTTATCTGGAAAATTTAACAAACCCAAATGCCCCATGCTCCAAAGGCTGTGACTCTCTTCAATCCGAACTCCTGAAAGAACTTACAGAGCCTCCCATTGTCTGATGTAGAAAATTAACTCTAAAAGGACTGCCAGAGAGCGCGCTCTGCACAGCATGTAAGACCTTTGCCAGTGAAGCAATTTTAATAAGAAAAACAACAGAACAGGAGCTCTACAGAGCAGTCGTAGGGGTCAGAGCACAACAGAGAATGTGCAACTAAAGGCAGGTATAAAGACTGGGCGGAGGGGCATTCCTGGTGGCTCAGTGGCAGAGAATCTGCCTGCCAATGCAGGAGGCACGGGTTCGATCCCTGGTCCAGGAGGATCCCACATGCCGCAGAGTAACTAAGCCTGTGAGCCACAACTACTGAGCCTGTGCTCTGGAGTCTGGGAGGCACGACGACTGAAGCCCACGCACCCTAAAACCCATGCTCTGCAACAAGAGAAGCCACTGCAGTGAGAAGCTCTTGCACCACGAGAGAGGAGCCCCTGCTCACCGCAACTAGAGAAAAGCCCGCGTAGCAATGAAGACCCAGTGCAGGCAAAAAATAAAATAAACAATAAATAACATTTTTTTTAATTAAAAAAAATAAAGACGACGACTGGGCCGAGAGTGAGCTGGCGTGAGAGGTGCGGGCCCAGGAGTTCTTTGGCCGGGCAGCAGGGCCTTATGCCGCGGGGAGGAGACAGTGGAGAACGAGGTTAGGTTAAGACGTGTAGTCACAAGAGACATTCATGAAAAATATGACGAAATGGCCCAAGACCTTTCTGCATTCCACCCAGAAATGACTTAATTTTATAAATACATGATATCTGCATGCAACTGAAACAGCTTCAGAAAGAGGCAACTGTAGAGACAATAAACTGCCATGATCTGGCCACTTAATTATATGGATTCCTAAGCAGGCAAGTCACGGTAACTTCCACGCCCTGTGAATCTAGAGCGCTTATTTTAAAATAAGCCCAGAGTATATTCTAAGCCTTCGGGCATCCGCAGCTCTAACACCCTTGGGAATGTAGAAGCAAGGGAACAGAAACATCCCAACCTGTTTCCTCAAAAGACTGACATCCTGTTGGCACTCCTCTTCTTCCCAATGTGTCTGTAGATACTCTTTAACATTTTCTTTGACGTAAGGAAATAAAATGTCCTAGATAGAAGTGCAAAAGAAAAAAACAAGCATTAGCTTTTAGTTGTTTGCATGAGATCAAGTTCTTTAAAAATCACACCTCAGCTAATTCTAGCAAACAAGACACTGAAAGTTTCATTGAAAATATGAAAACTGTTGCTCTGGATATGAGTTAAAGACAGAGAAACGAACTAGATCAAGAGTCAGTACCTACAGCCCATGTGCCAAATTCAATCTCCTTTCGTTTTTGTAAACAAAGTTGTATTGGAATATGGCCACACTCACTAGTTCACAGGGTGTCTGTGGTCACTTTGGGGTCACAATGCGAAGGTGAATACTTGTAACCAAGACCATATGGCCCTCAAATTTCAACATTTAGTATTCAGTCCTTTACAGAAAAAGTGGGCTGACTCCTAAACCAGATGGCTAGACCACGTGTCCTTGAGGGTAGGGATCAAGACTATCCAGTTTACACTACAGAGCCTGGGACCTGGACATTACAAATACCTGCTGACAGGATGATGTCCACGTATAACAAACATTTTAAAAATACCTGATCATCATGATTCCTGTTTGGAAATCAGAATACCTACAGAATATCCTATGTATTCTTTTTTTAATTTTAATTGGGGTATACTTGCTTTACAATGTTGTTAGTTTCTTCCGTACAACAAAGTGAATCAGTCATATGCATACATATACCCCCTCCCTCTTGGACTTTCTTTTTAGTCCTCCATCCCATCCATCCTATTCTGATGTGCAAAACAATTCAGAAATAACCTGTCAGTAACCCATGCACTGGGAACATGATTTCTCTTAGGTCAAAATTTTTATATTTACTTGCAATTGTAGCATATGTGTCTTTTCAAATCCAATGTGACACATTCAATAAAAACTGAGTGTCAACTATATGCCAAGTGGGGCTTCCCAAATGGCGCTAGTGGTAAAGAACCCGCGTGTCAATGCAGGAGACATGAAACATGAGTTCAATCCCTGGGTAGGGAAAATCCCCCAGAGGAAGGCATGGCAACCCACTCCAGTACTATAGACTAGAGAATCCCATGGACAGAGGAGCCTGGCAGGCTACAATCCATAGGGTCACACAGAGTCGGACACAACTGAAGCGACTTAGCATGCATGCATATGCTAAGATAGGCTAGTGGGCCTTGGAGACGGGGACTGAAAAGATAAAACAAGTCACAATCCCTTTTTTTTTTCCCCACAATCCTTTTTCTCAATAAGTTTCTCAAGAATCTAGTTGGGGGGGGGAGGGTGGTGGTGATAAAATGATGCAGTCACTCTATAAAGGAGTCTGGCAGTTTCTTTAAAAGTTCAGCAGCTTATGAAATGACTCAATGATTCCATTCAATGTTCCATCCTAAGAGAAATGAAAACTGTTCACAAAGACTTGGATGTGAATGTGTCATGAAAAAGTAAAAGTGTTAGTCACTCAGGCGTGTCTGACTCTTTTGTGATTCCATGGACTATAGCCACCGGGCTCCTCTGTCCATGGCATTCTCCAGGCAAGAATATTGGAGTGGGTAGCCATTCCCTTCTGCAGGGAATCTTCCCAACCCAGGGATGAAACCTGGGTCTCCTGCATTGCAGGAAGATTCTTTACCATTCAAGCCACCAGGAAATGAGTCATACTAGTGAAAAAGTGGAAACAATCCAAATGGCCATCAACTGGCAAATGGGTAAACAGAAATTCATACAACAGAATACTGATACATGCTATTGCATGGATGAACCTCAGAAACATCATGCTAAGTAAGAGAAATCTGACACATAACTATGTAAGATATGATCCCATTTATAATGAAATTACAAAAAAGGAAAATATCTAAAACAGATACTAAATTGGCGGTTACACTGGAGTGAGGAGCATGCAAATGGCCACAACTGGGGTCGTGAAACTTCCTCAACTATACTGTGATACATTACCTCCAGATGTAATAACTCTCTTTTCTCATCTGAAAGCTAACACAGGTTTGCTCACAGAAATTTTGGAAAATATAGAAATGTACAAAATACAAATCATGATAACCTCATGATCATCCTTCTTTAGAGAATTTTTTAAATAAATAAATCAGAGACTTCTCTGGTTGTCTAGTGGCTAAAACGCTATGCTCTCGATGCAGGGGGCCCGGATGAGATTCTAGGTCAGGGGATTAGATTCCACATACCACAACTAAGACCCAACGCAGCCAAGTAAATAAATAGATACTTAAAAAAAAAAAAAAAAAAAACTACTTTAAAAAAATTAGTGAGGGGGGTGGGGGAAGTATAATGCAGTGCAATGGGTGAGACAAGAGTATGAACAGAATGCTTGGCAGACCCAGGGCGTAATGGACCTGCAACAATTTTAGCAAGGATCAGCCTGAAAAAAAAGGAAAGAAACAGATGCCATGAATGTAGACACCAGATAGACAATTCAGACAAGGGCTTACATTTCAAAGCAAAGTCTATAATCAAGTTGAATCCAAGAAGTCTGCTTATTTAAACTGACTTGCTCATTTATTTATTCAAACATGTCCTGAGTGCCCAGCACAGGGGCAGGCCCTTGCATAAAGGCTGAGGATATAATTGTGAGCAAAACCCACACACGATCCCAAATCTCAAGGAGCCAAGTAGCAGAAATAGAACATTATAAAGATGGTATTTTAATAAACTGTACAAACGAGAGGTACAATATTTAAGGCATAAAATAGGAAAGTCTGACCTAGGAGGGAGGTCAGAGAAGGCGTCACTGGAGAAGTGACCACAGAACTGAGATCTAAAGCAACGATTCTCAAAGTGAAATTCAGGAGTCCTGGGGGTCTTGAGAACCCTTTTAGGGGGCTCCACATGGTCAAACTATTTTCATAAAAATACTAAGATTATTTGCCTTTTCCACTTTACTCTTTCCCGAGAGTACAAGAGAGTCTTCCAGAGTCAACACGAGTAATGCTACGAGACCCAATGTAGATGAGAATCTAGCCATCTTCCAGCCAGTCTATAAAATGCAAAACACCGTCTAAAATAGTCTTCCAGCCACATTTTCCGAAACAAACAAAAGAAACATTTTTCATAAAATCATATTGTTGGGGCTTCCCAGTTGGCACTAGTGGTAAAGAACCCACCTAACAATGTAGGAGATGTAAGAGAAGCGGCTTTGATCCCTGGGTTGGGAAGATCCCCTGGAGGAGGGCATGGCAACCCACTCCAGTACCCTTGCCTGACAAGCCCGTGGACAGAGGAGCCTGGCAGGTCCACAGGGTCGCACGGAGCCAGACACAACTTAGCACACACATGCGTATTATTTATTAATGTTAACAAAGCAAAGGGGTTTATTGTTTACAATGAATAAATATTTTAAAATTTGTTTTAATTGCTAATATGGTAAATATTGATCAGTATAGCCCACATAAAAGTTCTTTGGGGCCTCAGTAATTTTTTAAAAATATTTATTATTTTTATTTGGCTGCGCTGGGTCTCAGTTGTGGGTCTCGGGCTTTCCCTGAAGCATCTGAGATTGCAGTTCCCCGATCAGGGCTTGAATTCACATCCCCTGCATTGGAAGGTGGACTCAACCACTGGACCATCAGGGAAGTTGGGTCCTCAGTAAATTTTAAGTGTACCAAGAAATCTTGAGAATAAGAGGTCTGAGAACCACCAAAAGGAGACAGACCTAACCTGGAGAAGACAAGAGGAGAGAATTCCACACAGAGGAAACGGTGTGGGTAGAAAAAGGCTCCAGTAGGGTCGTCACCTGATTGAAGCCGGGTGTTTTCAAATGGTTCAAATGTTTCTGGGGATGTGCAGAGGCCCTGAAGAAAAGCAATCCTCGTCCCTGCAAAGTGGGCTCACTTACTGTAAAATAAGAACGGGCTCCAATTCATGAAGCACCAGCACGGGCCATCACAGGGTCATTGTGACCGAAAGAACGGCTGGCTTCTGCGGATAGTGCTAGCTAGTACCAGCCCACCCCCCAGCTCGGTGCTGAAAACCACTGCTCTGTGTTCCTCTCCCTTCCTTCCCTTCCCACTTCCTCCTTATTACTTCTGGATCATGAGATTTCTAACTAGTAACACTATTACAAGAGAGTAAACACGGGCAAAAAGAGAAGAAAGAGGCTGGTTGTGGGGCGGGGGTGAGGGTGGGGGTGGAGGATGGGCAAAATAGATGGAGAGAATTAAGAAGTACAAACTTCCAGTTATAAAATAAATAAGAATGGGAATGTACTGAATAGCATAGGAAATATAGTCAATATTAATGTAATAACTTTGTACGGTGACAGATGGAAACTTATCATGGTGATCATTTTGTAATGTACAGAAATATTAAATCACTACATTGTACACCTGAAACTGATTTAATATTGTAAGTCTGTGATTCTTCAATTGAAAAACAAAAAAAGGAAGCTGGTAGACAACTTTTTATTTCATTTCCTGCTAACAGGCCCAAGGGATGACATGATTAGGACATAGCTAACAGACTGTTATGAACAAAATCATGGGTTTTTTTTTGGTGTGCATAGAATTTTTCTGACTCAAACAAGGCTTGGCTCCATAATCAGAACTTTTTTTAACATATCAGAAGATTCAACTCTAAGTTCAACTTAAATTGCACTCCCAAAAGAAAATATACAACACAAGAAAACTATTACAGATTTCTTTTTTTTTAATGGTAGGACTCTTCATACTATGTTATTCAAATTTCACCTGCCCCAGTAAAAACAAAGAAGTCATTCAGTTTGCTTGTTCTCATGTGGCATTCCAGTAGCACTCAGCAGATTCTGAAGCATACAAACTGTGATCAGGCAAAATTTTCAGCATATTTGACATAAAAGTTTTGTTTAAGCTCAATAAAAACTTTCTTGATCTTAAAGAAGGAAAGCAAGCTAAGATAGATAGCTTTCTTTTTCTGCAAGATTCCTTTTACTGTACTGATATATCTCTTAAAAAAATTTTTTTTATTGACATATAGTTGATTTACAATGCTGTTTTGGGTTTTCTTTTTGGCCACACCCTGTGGCATGTGGGATCTTAGTTCCCCATCCAGGGTTCAAACCTGTACCCCCTGCGCTGGAAGGCAGAGTCCTAACCACTGGACCACCAGGGAAAGTGTTACTCGCTCAGGCATATCCAACTCTTTACGACCCCATGGACTGTAGCCCGCCAGGCTCCTCTGTCCATGGAATTCTCCGGGCAAGAATACTGGAGTGGGTAGCCATTTCATTCTCCAAGAGATCTTCCTGGCCCAGGGATTGAACCCGTGTTTCCTGCATTGGTAGGTTTACCCTTTCCCGTATATTTCTGACTTTCTTTAAATAGTCATGTTTTCCCAGGATGTTCCTCCTCATTGCCTTCCTTTCTCTGGCTTAGCATCTCTCCTACAGTCATGCACCACGGCAGGACTGTAAACTAGCCCCTACTTGAGAGAGTGCTATCTGAGAAGATGTGGCAGAGGAAGGTGCACATACACAGCTCTTCCTCTCCTAGGCAGACATACCTGTGCAGAGAGGAAGGCAAAAAAGTGATTACTGTCACACTGGGGAGGCTGCAAATTAACGGAAACATTCTAAATCATCATCAGCTAGAGAATATAAAGGCATATTCACACTCTCACACTCTAAAACATTAGTTAGCAGTTAACAATGAATGTACTAAAATTGTATTTATAAAAAAAAACAAAAACAAAAAAATTGTATTTATCAATATGAACAGAAACTCTAGCATATGAATAAAATTAATACAAAATGAGGTGTACCAAGGGCTTCAGGTATAGCTGTAATGTTTTATTTCTTTAAGATCTGCAATAAACATCATATGAGAGTTTAGTTAGCTTTGTGGTTGGTGTGCAGTTATTACATTAGTCTTTATCCTTGCTCATTTTAAATGTATTAAAACAAACCAACTCTGATCCCTCATGCTACACCTTTCTCATCTGGTCCTTCTCCAGCATCCTGCCTCCGTCATTCCTCAACTTCTAAGCAACTGAAAATACTCCCCATGGAAAATCTGTGGTCAGATTCAGGGCCACTCAGAGTTGAAGTCCTCAAAAACTTTTTAAACGCATACAGTGCTATACTCTTTGTGCGCCACAAAATCGAATTTCCTATATCCAGCTTTATTGGTACCAAGAACAACTCAAGAGCCTGTTAATCCTGAGAGCAGGTACAGACTCTGGGCAGTATGCCACGCCAGGGTTCTAGCTCTTTCTTTCACTGTGTTTGAGTAACTTATCCTCTTTGAGCCTATTTTCTCATCTGCTGAATGGAGATGATAATACCAAGCAAAGTCACTGCGGTCACTAGAGGTAATTAGATAGACGAAAACACCCAGTTCCTTACCACTAATTATATACTCCAGCACAAACATTTAAACACAGCAAGATCACCTTTCCCCCAATTTAGTGACAAATGATAGCAGAGAAATCCCCAGAGAACAAATCACAAAGATAACCAATTCACTCCTTCAACATCTACTGAGGACTTACTGAGTGCCACACGTTTCTAATTATATATATTTTTATTTACTTTTTGGCTGCTCAGCATGTGGGATCTCAGTTCCCAGACCAGGGATCGAACCCGGACCCTCTGCAGTGGAAGAGCAAAGTCCCAACCACTGAACCGCCAGGGAAGTGCCACCAGACATTTCTGATAACAGAGTGACAGACCACAGACCTTATCCTCGGAGAACTCACAGAAATAAAAGGTCCAGATTTCAAGCAATTCTGTTTAGGAGATGCTTCAGAAATTAGAATTTACTTTGGAACTTCTGATCATCCAACTTGCCTCTTTCCTTTATACATAAAACTCCCCTCTGCGCTGACTACCTGCACACAAACGTAGGCAATGAAGTCAGAACTCAAGGTAACTGGAACTGGGAGGTTAGCAGCAGCAGACTGAAGTCTATTTTAGTGTGAGTGTTACTGTACAACATAAAACTACATGGGCCAAATAACTAAACTGTGAAGATTTTATCCATTCTTTCAACATCCTTACTGAGCAACTATCACACAAAACTAATACAATGCCTTCAAGATGCTTATTTTTATTTTTTTATTTTTAAGATGCTTATTTTTAAAAGCCAACAATTACAGTCTGATAGGTACTATGGTACCAAACTGTTGTTGTTCAGTCACCCAGTCGTGTCTAACTCTTTGCGACCCCATGGACTGCAGCAGGCCAGGCTTCCCCATGGACTGCAGCATGCCAGGCCTCCCCGTCCCTCACCATCTTCTGAGGTTTGCCCAAGTTCATGTCCATTGCATTGGTGATGCCAACCAGCCATCTCATCCTCTGATGCTCTCTTCTCCTTCTGCCCTCAATCTTTTCTGGCATCAGCGACTTTTCCAACGAGTCGACAGTTCGCATCAGATGGTCAGAATACTGGAGCTTCAGCTTCAGCATCAGTCCTTCCACCAAGTATTCAGGGTTGATTTCCCTTAAGATTGACTGGTTTGATCTCCTTGCTGTCCAAGGGACCTGCAGGAGTCTTCTCCAGCACCACATTTCAAAGGCCTCAATTCTTTGGCATTCTGCCTTTTTTAGGGTTCAGGTCTCATAACCATACATCACCACTGGGAAAACCATAGCCTTGATTATATGGACCTTTGTCAGCAGAGTAATGTCTCTGCTTTTCAACACACTGTCTAGGTCTGTCATAGTTTTCCTGCCAAGAAGCAATCATCTTCTGATTTCATGGCTGTAGTCACCATCTGCAATGATTTCAGAGCCAGGAAGAGGAAATCTGTCATTACTTCCACCTATTCCCCTTCTATTTGCTTGAAGTAATGGGGCCAGATACCATGATCTTAGACTTTTAACTAATATTTAATTTTAAGCTGGCTCTTTCACTCTCTCCTTCACCCTCATCAAGAGGCTCTTTAGTTCCTCTTCGCTTTCTGCCAATAGAGCGGTATCATCCACGTATCTGAGGTTGTTGATGTTTCTCCTACCTATCTTGATTCCAGCTTGTAACTCATCCAGCCCGGCATTTCTCATGACGTGCTCAGAGGTTAAACAAACAGGCTGACAGCTGACAGCTGACAGCCTGGTCATACACTTTTCTCAATCTTGAACCAATCAGCTGTTCCATACAGGGTTCTAACTGTTGCTTCTTGACCCGCACACAGGTTTCTCAGGAGACAGGTAAGATGGAGGAGGAGGATGAAATGGAGAAGGAGGGAATGGCAAACCATTCCATCACACTTGCCATGAGAACCTCATGAACTGTATAAAAGGACAAAAAGATACGACACCGAAAGATGAGTCCCCCAGGTTGGAAAGTGTTCAATATGCTACGGGGAACAGCAGAGAACTACTAACAACCCCAGAAAGAATGAAACGTCTGGGTCAAAGCGGAAATGACACTCAGCTGTGGATGTATGTGGTGAAGAAAATAAAATCCAATGCTGCAAAGAACAGTACTGCATGGGAACCTGAAATGTTAGGTTCATGAATCAAGGTAAATTGGATGTGGTCAAGCAGGAGATGGTAAGAATAAACACTGGCATCTTCGAAATCAGTGAACTAAAACTGGACAGGAATGGGCAAATTTAATTCAGATGACCATTATATCTACTACTGCGGGCAAGAATCCCATAGAATAAACAGAGTAGCCCTCATAATAAGAGTTCGAAATCCTACTTGGTCTCCTGCCCCGTTCCATTTGCCTAGCTGGCTGTTACAGGCACTGGGGTGGCAGAGCTGGACCTGAGGGCCACGAGCGTGTGTGTACGCGTGCGCCTGCGTTGGCGTGCGCGGCTTTTCAGAGCGTACAATTTTTCTCGGAGTTGTATTGCTTTTCCCGAAGGGGTCGAATAGCTGCCCTGGTTAGTGGCAAGGTTTGGCGCTGTAGCTGGAGGAGCATGGTGACGGCGTTTCAGTCTTGTTTAGCTCTTGCTCAGTCTGGATCGTGTGGCAACAACGCACGGTGTTTTGCACAAATGCATGCAATTCTTGTCCAAGGAGAGGTCTCTGAGTTTGGTGTCTCTCCCTGGAGGGTAAACTGTATCTGGCAGCTTGGGAATGCTACGTGTGACACACAGGTGCTGTTTGGGTACATTTGATCTCCTTGAGTCTTTGGGCGGAATTGGGCGTGATGGAATATTTGATCTGAGTGGATTTTGTGAGCCTAGTACAAAGCCTCTAGGATGTGTGTGCCTGTATTCCGGGGTGTGCATTTTTGGAGGTTTCTGGCATTTCAGTCCCTGGGCGTGAGATCTCTTTGTAGGCGTGTGCACCCCAGATTGTGAGACCTCTGAGTTTTTGATTCTGGATCCTAAGTTGTGATGTCTCTGAGCTGCTTTAAGGATGGGTTTGTCTAAAGGTGTGAAGTCTCAGCTGCTTGGGGATCTGTGCACAGGGTGCAGGTTTTCCATTTGTCTGGGGACTTTATGTAAAGATTATATGCTGTTTTTTAGTTATTAAAGGTTCTCTTTCCGTTTAGGGTTTTTGTATTAGATTGGTAAGTGTCCGAGTGGTCTGGGAGTTGGGAGTGGTGGAAAATACAGAGGTGAGCCTCCAAGCAGGTGGGGATAAACCTCACATACACCAAGTTGCATGAGGCTCCACCACAAATGCAGCGATCCCTGCCTCTCTTTCCCCCACTAAAGCATTCATTGGCACTGAGGACAGCAGGAGGGCAGTCAGGGCTGGACAGCTTGTGAGGGACCCCGTGTACAGCATGAGCCTCCCCATGACTGGATCATCTCCATGTCTTGATCAGGGCAGAGGACTCTGATGTGTGCCAAGGGAGCATGATTTAGACTCAGGCCACGGGCAACTAACTCATTTCCTAGAGACAGTCCCTGGTTGGGGGGGGGGGGGGGGTGCGGGGAAGGGGAGCAGCTTCTTTTCTCCTGTAGAGATAGGTACCTCATGCAGTAGCAGGGCTGGGGGCCCATAGGTGGGTGCTAATTGGGGTTCCTTTGCTGCCAGAGATAGTCTCTCTGTCCCTGTCCAATGTTCTATCTTTGTCTTTCTCCCTGCCATCTCTGTGCCTGTTACATCCTCCCTGTTTGCCTTTACGAGACTGTCTGTGACCTCCCTCATACCGTGAGGGTCCTTCCTCTGTCTCTCCTGAGGGTATCATCAATCAACATGGATGTCCACTGGGAGCAGTAGAAGGGATTCCCCTTGAGTGTAGGGGATTCCAGGAAAGGCATGTTCAACTGCAGAGGGTCTGTGGTTTTCCCGGGATGAATCTAGAGCTCCTCAACAATCATTGTGTGATCTGGGCCTCTGAAAGAACCCTGGGGGCTTCTCTGGTAAGAACCCTCCTGTGGCTCAAGTCAAAGTCCCCCCTATGGACAGAAAAAATAAAAATTAAAAAAAAAAAAAAAAGAGTTTGAAATGCAGTACTTGGGTGCAACCTCAAAAATGACAGAATGATCTTGGTTCATTTCTAAGGCAAGTCATTAAACATCCCAGAAATTCAAGTCTATGCCCCAAACACCGATGCTGAAGAAGCTGAAGTTGATTGGTTCTATGAAGACCCAGAAGACCTCCTAGAACTAACACCAAAAAAAGATGTCGGATTCATCACTGGGGACTGGAATAGAAAAGCAGGAAATCACCCGGTGCCTGAGTAACTGGCAAGTTGCTTCAAGGCAAGTTTGGCCTTGGAGAACAAAATGGTACCAAATTAGAATGTTCTAAAAACAAAGTTTTTAAAGCCGGTAGTAGGACTTCCCTGGTGATCCAGTTAAGACTCTGCTTACACTACAAGGGGGCATGAGTTCAATCCCTGGTCAAGAACTAGGATCCCACAGTGCCACGCAGCATGGCCAAAAAATAATAAAGAAAGAAATAAATAAAGCTAATGCTTATCGCCCAAACCTGCCCATTGAAAATTTTCAGGCTTTAAAAGTAATTCGAGAACAGCAATGATAAATTCTTTAACTTCAGTTATAATCCACTTATAGACAATTCACAATTCTACAGTATGAAAACAACTGCTGTAATAAACCCAAGATTCTACAAACATGTAAATATTTTTAGTACACCAGGCACCTAAAGGGTTGTTACAGCTTCAGGAGTATGAGGCTTCCCTGGTGGCTCAGCTGGTAAAGAATCCCCCTACTATGAGGGAGACCTGGGTTCGATCCCTGGGTTGGGAAGATCCCCTGGAGAAGGGAAAGGATACCCACTCCAGTATTCTGACCTGGAGAATTCCATGGACTGTATACTCCATGTGGTCGCAAAGAGTGGGACACGACTGAGCGACTTCCACTTTCATGACAAAAGGGGCTTCCCTGTTGGCTCAGACAGTAAAGAATCTATCTGCAATGCAGGAGACCTGCGTTCAATCCCTGAGTCAGGAAGATCCCCTGAAAGAGGGCATGGCAAGCCACTCTAGTATATTTATCTGGAGAATCCCATGGACAGAGTAATCTAGTGGGCTACAGTCCATGGGGTCGCAATAAGCTGAACATAACCAAGATGCTCACACACACATGACAAAAGGCTACAGAACTAAACAACAGTACCTGTCTTTCAGGGGACTACGATTATTAACAAATTCTACTACATGCTAGAGGGGGTACTACGCAAGCAGCCCTTTATATTACTCTGCACAGCTCAGGGATAGCATTCTCAAAGCGCTCCATTAAGGGCCACAACATTTCTGAAGATCTGATTAAAGAAACTGCCTCATAAATGTTCAGAAGTCTAGATATGGATGTGCTTTATTGTCAAGTGGTTGTTTTAATGAAAAGGTCATAGAATCAATAAAAATAAAACTGTTGTTATATTTACTCATGTCTCCTTTGAAGAAAATGGGCAATAAAAAGGTAATGGGTGATACTTAAGAGTACTACAGCTATTTAAAGAAACTATTTTAAAAGCTTTCCAAAGGGACCACAGTGTGCAAATGATTTACAATATTTGAGAATTTAGCATTTTCCAGCCAGAGAATTAAACAACATAAAGGCAATACTGGTGACCTATTATTTCTGTATTAATCCCAGAGGATAAAAAACAAAGGAAAATCAAGTGGCTTGATGGGTCCTAAGAATCAATCACATTCTCTAAATAAGAAATGAAAAAACGGCATAATCATATTTTGGGAACTATCTAAACAGATAAAATGAAACCTAGGAGAAAATGGATATAACAGGTTACAAAGGTTTTCTCTGGGACAAGAGATACCAAGGGAGGGGGAAAACTTTTGGTTTTTTTTTTTTTTAACATATCTATTTCTACAATCAAAGAGTACAGTCTTTTTTTAAGTTGATATAATTGATACAAAGCATTATATTAGTCACAATTATGCAATGTATTGGGCTTCCCGTAGCTCAATGGTAAAGAATAGGCCCACCAATGCAAGAGATGTAGGTTCAATCCCTGAGTCAGCAAGATCCTCTGGAGAAGGGAATGGCAAAAACTTACTCCAGTATTCTTGTCTGCAAGAATAGCCTGGTGGGCTACACTCCATGGGGTCGCAAGAGTCGGGACATGATTTTGTGACTAAACAATGAAGACAACACATTGGTTCAATGTTTGTAGTATACTGGGAAATGAGCACCACAGTGAGTCTTGTTGATATCCATCACAATTAAGAAAACTTTTTCTTGTGATGAGACCTTTTAAGATCTACTCTCTTCACAGTCTTCAGGTATACAATAGAGTATTATTAACTCTGACCACTATGTTGTATATTACTTCTCCACAACTTACTTACTTTATAACTGGATATTTACACCTGCTTGAACATTTCTAACAATGAGGAATCTACTACTTCTTGGAGTGGTCCACACCATCCATCAGATAGATTCAACAGTTGTGGTATTAGAATTGCTCCTTAAATATCCTTCCTGAAGACAGTTACTAGGAACTACCAAGAGAAGTTTTCCATCTCTGGCTGCTACAAAGGGTCAGCAGGGCTCAGAAATTGTAATTCTGCTGTCTATTTTCATGGGTTAAGCAGAAATAATCATTCCCCTTTGAAAGCTGAAGACTTTAGGAATGAACACTAAGTATCTTCATCTGCATTCAAAAAGAATATATGTGATGCTGTAAGACAAACTTGTCTTCTAAATTCCATTAAGAAGATTAAACTGTAATTAAAGAAATATAAACTATAATCTAATTAACTTCAATGAATCACATCTCACAAGGGAAGGTTATCATTATTCACAAGGACTAGTAGTTGGGATAGGTCTTTAAAAGCAGCAGAGAGAAAGAACATCAATGTCTCGGAAGTTTCAGAGCAGGAACCCTGACTGGTCCTAGGACAGAGTCCTAGCCCCTGTGAGTGTGCAGGGGAGGGAACTGACATTTACTTCCTTGAATCCACCTACATTGGTGCAAGGTGACCCCCTCTGAATAAATGGAGAAGCTGAGATTCAAAAAGGTTTCACTGCTGGTAGAGTAACTGCTACTGCTGCTAAGTCGCTTCAGTCGTGTCCGTCTATGGGGTCGACTCTGTGCGACCCCATAGACGGCAGCCCACCAGGCTCCTCGGTCCCTGTGATTCTCCAGGCAAGATCACTGGAGTGGGTTGCCATTTCCTTCTCCAATGCATGAAAATGAAAAGTGAAATGAAGTCGCTCAGTCGTGTCCAACTCTTCACGACCCCACGGACTGCAGCCCACCAGGCTCCTCCATTCATGGGAGTTTCCAGTCAAGAGTACTGGAGTGGGGTGCCATTGCCTTCTCCACTGGTAGGGTAAAGCCAGGACTAAAACCCAGATCAACTGAAGCCCAATGACTGAGCCTATCCAGCTCTGTGGGTGGATTACTTCAGGGAGCACAACTCACTAGGATCACCCAACCCCCCAGATCCTGATATTTTTTCCCCACAGAAATGTCTAATACTGCTTTTCTCAAAGAGATTTGCACTAAGAAAAGAAATGAGAGATTCTGGTTCACCTGGCAGCACTGTAACTGTTCCAATAAACAGGTATAATAATTATAGTAACAGAGGGAACAACTGCCAACACTAACTGAGCCTTCACCGTTCCAGGCACTTCTCATTCTACTGTCAGTCCTTAGTGATCGCGTCTAATCCATGATTTTAAATGCCATCTGTTGCCGTGCTAAATCACTTCAGTTGTGTCTGATGCTGTGCAACCCATGGACTGCAAGCTGCCAGCTTCCTCTGTCCATGGGATTCTCCAGGCAAGAATACTGGAGTGGGTTGCCATTTCCTCCTCCAGGGGACCTTCCTGACCCAGGCTTTGAACTCGAGTCTCGTCTCCTGCACTGGCAAGCAGGTTCTTTACCACTTAGTAGTTAGTTCTGTTGCTCAGTCGTGTCAGACTCTGCGACCCCATGGACTGCAGCATGCCAGGCTTCCCTGTCCATCACCAACTCCCGGAGCTTGCTCAAACTCATGTCCATCGTGTCGGTGATGCCATCCAACCACCTCATCCTGTCTTTACCGCTAGCACCATCCATATACCCATCTGTTGCCAATGACCCAAGTCCATAGCTTGAACCTGGCCCTCTTCCCTGAACTCCAGACTGATTTTTTCTCAACTACCTTCCCCAATCTCACTTGGATATCTGAAATTCAAACTCCTGTTTCTAGCCCTTAATCCTGCTCCTCCCACAGTCCCATCCCAGTCAAGTGGCAGCTCCATCCTTCCAAGATACTCAGGCCGAAAGCCTTAGAGTCCTCTTCGACTCCTCTTGCTCTCACACTCCACATCCCACCAGTTCATCAGCAAATGCTGTCAGCCCTTATCTTCAAAATACATCCAGAATCTAATCACTTCTCACCATCTGCCACTGCTCCCAAGCCCTCCAAATCTACTAAATGCACTGATTAATGAATAACCTGAATTACATCATTTCAGTTTTCAAAATAACCCTATGAAACAAGAGCTCTTATTTCCTCCATTTCACAAAGGCACATAAAGGTTAAGCATAAACTAAGAAACTATAGTTTACCAATCAGATCTTTTTCCTTCTTTGGTTCGAAGAGTCAGATCCCCAGAACCTGATCTTCTGGTCAAAGGGATCTGATTAGCTTAGACTTACATCGACTTGGTCCCAGCCAAAGCCCAGGGCAGGAGTCAGCCAGCCTCTTGGAGGACGGCAGCACAAACACCAGTCTTGACCACGAGCTCCTCTCCGAAATCCCACCCAGATCCCATTGCCAGGATTCCTACTAGTTTTCAAACTACATGTGTTAGTTTCTTTTTACCCAGTAGCAGCTCCACACTTTTTAGGACTTAAGAAAAGGAACTTGTTAGAAGGTCACATAATGAATCACTGAAAATCAAGTTAAGAAATGAAGCCCTCACGTGCATACCCAGAAGACAAAGAACCCTTTTCTGTATTAAAGAATTCTGTCTTTGAAAAGCAATCCATGTTTTTGAAAGTGGAGTCCCCTGGGAAGGGGCCAACGAGGTTCCAGAAGGGCCTCTGAGGACAATATTACTGACTTTCCATGTGACGGAGGACCGGATACAGCAAGATAAGAGTGGGCTGGCTGCCACCCTTCTTCTGACCCCTATCTCTACCGAAACCGATAATGAAAACTAAATGCTAATAAACGTGAAAATCAAAAGCTGTATACAAAAATAAGCTTTACTGTAAAAAGAATAGCTTTTGTGTGTGTGGGGAGGAGTTACTTGGGATGAGCTTTAAGGATAGAAAATTTAAGAACCACCAGAGAAGGGAGGTCTTTTCATAGCTAAACACAGGATATCCATAAAAAGTTTATCTGAGCAAAAGAAAGGCTTAGCTATCTATGTATTTTCAAAACAGGAGTTATATATTAGAATTGGTACTTTCGGGGAGTTGATCTGACTACATATACTTCAAGAATCTAAGTGACTTTATGCATAGGAAAAAAAAATCAGAAAGAACATTCACCAAACTTTTCATGATTACTGCTAGGTGGTAGGAGCAAAAGCGGCATTCATTCTCTACACTATACTCTTCTGTAATGTCTGCAGTTCATAACAAGCATGAACTAACTTCCGTGGAAAAATTAGGGGGGGGAAACACTCCTCTATCCTCACATTAACAGATACAAGTTTCCAAAGAATAACCTATTCAGCTCTTTAGATACTTAATTGTTAATAAAGTTTATTTTATGGTGTTTAACTTCCATTGTTAACTCATTTCTCTAAAACACACCAGTTTTAGAAATGCTGGGTCAAAGTTCCAATATTACTCTAGAAACACGACAATTACATCGCATGCTGTGCAAATAAGATAAAATATCACCTTGAGGGAATCTGAAATAGCAAGGATAGCAGTAGTGGGAGCAAACAATGCCAGCCCCTCCCGGGCCCAGTCTGGAAGGCATCGCATCGCCATCACGAGCATTTGCTGAACGCCGTACGTGCAAGCACTGCGCCAGGCTCTGCTCTCTGCCCTTACGGAGCTCTCTGCACGGCGGGGAGACAGCACAGACACACCGCAAGGCAGCATCTGCGGTGACGGCAAACACAGGGCGCTGCAGAGCAGGGGGGCGGGCACTTGGAAATTCCTGCTTAAACCAAAGTCCTCTGAAAGCAGAAGTCGGTATCACCTGTATGTTCCCACAGCCTAACACGAGAAATGTGCTTTAAAACATGTTTGAGGTCAATGGGGGCATGGAACCAAGCTGCACTTGGAGAGGAAAAAGCATGACATCCCAAGCTGGAGGAACAGCGGTGGCATCAAAGACTGGCACGACCCAAAGGGGCATGATCGGGTATTTACCAAAAAAGGGGTAAAGCAACAGAGAAACAGGAAGTTGGAAAACCCGACTCACTCAAGGTGAGGAGCTGAAACTATCTTTGAGCCAACAGGAAACCCAAAGGAATTGTGATGGTGCAAAGACAACCCGTTTATGTACCTGTCTTCCTTACTTGATTCCTTAAGGGTGGCAACTGCATCTTTAAGAATTTTGGTTTCCTGGCAGCACCTGGCACATGATAGGTATTCAAATAAATGTGGGGGAAAGGAAGGGAAGACTGATTAGCTGAAAACATTATGCATGTGCCATGACATGGAAGGTTCTAGAAGAGTAAGAGACCAGAAATTAAGGCTGGAAGTGTTTTCTAATCCCTCTCATGATATACTCAGGCCCAATACAGTGATTCTCCAAAGGCTCCTCCCCTTGTTTCAAGCTGAATCAACAAAAATCCTCTTGTATTCCACCATGAGTATATCTCCCTGTAGGAATCCGGAGCAAGGGGAGGTTTGGGGGAATAGTAATCAAACCAGGAAATCCTGCCATTCCAGTGCAAGTTGTCTGAGAGCAGTCATGTTTTCTGTCTGATTCTTGACCTATTTCTGCCCAGGGCCATAGAAGCACAGGTAGAAGTCATCACAGTGAGTTTCAGTATATGTTAGAGCCCCCTTTTCCATATTGACTCTTCACAAGTGCTTTCTGTCTCCAGTCTGATATTTCCTACATTGTAATCAGTGTTTCTACCGGGCTTCATATTTTTCGAAGTTTTTTTCTACCCCCCAGCTCATGACTAAGTTATTTATTTAACCCATCTCCTGCCATAAGCAAAAGGACAGAAGATTAACATAATGGTCATCAAGTATAATGGCGGTCACTGGATACAGAAAAGTATACAGGATCTTAAGCTCACCTTCATTGCAAACAGATGGGGAAACAGTGGAGACAGTGAAAGACTTTATTATTGGGGGTTCCAAAATCACTGCAGATGGTAACCGCAGCCATGAAATTAAAAGATGTTTACTCCTTGGAAGAAAAGTTATGACCAACCTAGACAGCATACTAAAAACCAGAGACATTACTTTGCCAACAAAGGTCTGTCTAGTCAAGGCTATGGTTTTTCCAATAGTCATACACAGATGTGAGAGTTGGACTATAAAGAAGGCTGAGGACCAAAAAATTGATGCTTTCAAATTGTGGTGTTGGAGAAGACTCTTGAGAGTCTCTTGGACTGCAGAGATCCAACCAATCCTTCTAAATGAAATCAATCCTGAATGTTCATTGGAAGGACTGATGTTGAAGCTGAAACTCCAATACCTTGGCCACCTGATGCGAAGAACTGACTCATTTGAAAAGACCCTGATGCTGGGAAAGATTGAGGGCAGGAGAAGGGAACGACAGAGGATGAGATGGTTGGAAGGCATCACCAACTCAATGGACATGAGTTTCAGTCAGCTCTGCGAGTTGGTGATGGATAGGGAGGCCTGGCGTGCTGCAGTCCATGGGGTCACAAAGAGTTGGACACAATGAGCGACTGAACTGAACTGAGGCTCACCTTCTTGTATCCAGGGAATCAAAGCTTTTTGTATCTATCTCATTTGATCTTCTTCTCTTCCTTGTGAGCATGACAGATCCTACTCCCCCCATTCTTGGAGATGAAAAAGCCTGAATCCCTAGATTGAAGGAACCTAGGAAAAGTGACACAGTTACAGCATCAATAATAAACCACAGAGGTGGGAAAAGCGCCTGCGTGCTGTCTCTTGTGGGCAGTCTTGTAACAGCTTCATACTGAGGGTGGAGTCAGCACTCTATAGCTCTCAATGCTGAGGACATTAGAAATAATATCCTTATTAAATGGATATTAAACTAAAGTTTGGAGACACTATCAAACAACACAAGCTCTCTTCCTAGAAAGATCATAAAATTAACATAATAGTTTTCATGAGAAAAAAAAAGTCAGCTTCAACATTTCCTCATTATTATCTTCCAGAATATACTGTTAGAATATAAGACAACATAAGAGTAAATTACAAGTATTATTAAACAATCGACTATGTGAGCTATTTCTAAAAGCGCTTTGGCATAAAATAGAGTCCAAAGAAATTTACTACACAAATGTCAGAAAAGCATACAAACAGGATTCCATTGTTAAACTGAATCAATATCTTTATCATTTTGACTTTCTATGAAATGAATATCTGCTACTTCAAAAAAAATACTACTGATAGATCAAGGATTTGTCTGCTTAATTCAGATTTTCTAATGGAGAAGATTGAGACATCTTCTTTTCTCTTGGTCTTATTCAAAACACTGCCAAAAATTCTGTACTCTAAGGTAAAACTCCAGCTCCTACGAATTGTCTTTACCAACTTCCACACCACCACAGTCCTTAAACAGAATTTTAAAATTCTGTTTTAAAAAAAAAACTCAATTAAAAAAAAATGATAATCTCAGGACTTCCCTGGCAGTCCAGTGGTTTGGACTCAGTGTTTCCAATGCAGGGAGTGCAGGTTCTATACCTGGTTGGGGAACTAAGATCCCAAATGCCACAGAGCAACTAAGCACGTGCAGTAATTAAGACCTGATGCAGCCAAATAAGTAAATAAATATTTAAGAAAAAAATAAAAGGAAATTTCTTTGGACTTCCCTGGTGGTCCAGGGGCTAAGACTTCACACTCCCCCTGCTGGAAGTCCAGGTTTGATCCCAGGTCGGGGAAGTGGATCTTGCATGCCGCAACTAAGACCCAGCACAGGCAAACACATAAATAATAAAAAAAAACACTCTGGGCTTCCACTGCAGGGGCTGTGGGTTCAATCCCTGGTTGGGGAAGTTCCACAAGCAACAAGAAAAAAGTTATTGTTACACTGCAGCTCCTAGAGGACAATTTGCAAAAGCTGGGGAAGTGGCCACTTGCTTTTTGCTTTGTTGTTTACCAGTTTATTTCATTATCTTGCTCTCTTTTGTCAATTTACTTGACTTCTGAGAGTAACAGTACGTTGGTTCTGTTAAGGATGACAGACCTCTTTTAATTCACCTACACTCTCTTGGTCTGCTCTGTCACCTCCAGTGAGCAATAAGGAAAGAGGGACGCTAACAGACCTTGGCTTCTGTATACAGTGTAACTACTCAGAGTTCAGTCCATGGACCGGCAGCACCAGCATCACCCAGGAACCTGTTCAAAACTCAGCTTCCATTCCATACTATTCAGCCATTAAAAAAAAGAGTGAAATCTTGCCACTTGTGATAACACAGATGGACCTAGAGAGTATTATGCTAAGTGAAACAAGGCAAAGACAAATACTGTCTGATTTCACATAGCTAAAAAACAAAACAAATAGAATAAACAGGCGGTTGCCAGAAGGGAGGAATCTGGAGAAATTAATGAAATAGGTGAGGGAGATTAAGAGGTACCAACTCCCAATTACAAAATAAATGAGGATGAAATGTACAGCATGAGGAATATAACCATTTACACTGTAGTATGTTTGTATGGTGACAGATGTTAGGCAGACATATCATGGTGATCATTTTACAATGTACAGAAATATTGAATCACTATGACACCTGTAACTAACAGCACGGTAGGTCAATTATACTTCCATTTAAAACACTACAGGATTTCACTGGTGGTCCAGTGGTTAAGACTCCATACTCCCAATGCAGGGGGTACAGGTTCGATCCCTGGTCAGGGAACTAAGATCCTACATGCCACGTGGCCTGGCCAGAGAAAGAAAAAGAAAACAAACACGTACACACTGTAAGGAAATGCACCAAAGTGCAAATAACACTTACCTCTGGTGGGAAGGGGGTCAATGTGAATTATGGGTAATTGTCAATTTTTACTTTATGCTTTTATGTATTTCTATTTTCAATGAATATGTACTGCTTATAAAATTAGAAAATAACAAATGTCACTAAAAATGAAAAAAAAAAGTACCATTCCAGATCTTCTGAATCAGAAACTACATTTTAGCCAGATCTCTGGATTATTTGTCTAACACATTCAAGTCTGAGAAGCACAGATATAAAAGGCCACTGGCAAGGGTACTCGCCACAACCCACTTAATACACTCTGTAGGAACAAATATTCTAATCAGATTCATACTTTCAGTTAATAGAAGGTTCTTAATTATTACAAAGACTTTATCTTCAAGCACAAATAGTCTTTCTAAGGCATAAATGAAAAATATACCTCCCCACTGCCACTCACCCACTACTCTCTGACAGGGTTTGTTGATAGCAAATGAAATACTTATGGAAATGTATTTACTTATTTTATACAAGGGGGATGTGGGGGTGGTTAAATATTCATTCCTTGCTTCCCAGGTGCCTCAGTAGTCAAGAATTTGCCTGCCAAGGCAGGAGATGCAGGAGACTCGGGTTCGATCCCTGGGTCAGGAAGATCCCCTGAGGAGGAAATGGCAACACACTTCAGTATCCTTGCCTGGAAAATCCCATGGGCAGAGGAGTCTGGAGGGCTACAGTCCACAGGGTCACAAAGAGTCGGACATGACTGAGGGAGCACAATTCCTGAGCACAAATATTCATTAAATGTTCATGCCTTATGAGGTTGCTATCCCCACAATATAGGCCATTGTACAGGACATTTGTACCCAGACACAAAAGACAATAACTAACTTGCCATAAATCATTCAGGGAGCCAGAAGCTAAGCCAGACTTGCAGTCACCAAGCTCATCCCGATAAGTACTACACTGTCCAGCCAATCCCTGTTATTTAAAGATACTATATTTGAAAATTTTCCTACCTATTAAAATTTATTCATAAATTAATCATTATTTACTGAACTTTCCCACTTTTTTTGACAACAGGTACATACATGAGCAGAACAGCAAAACTTCTGAAAAACCAGTTGCACACATTCCCATTATGAGGTGATGCTTTGCCTTACTTCACCTCTCATATTTTAAACAACCATTCTTTTCAAAGTCTATTGGCAACTACATTTTCACATTTTGTGCTTTTTGTTGATGTTGCAGTTTAAAATGGCCCCCGAAGTGTTGAGGTGCTGTCTAGTGTTCCTAAGGCAAGAAAACTACCTGACTTTGGAGCAAGCACATGGGTTAGATAAGCTCCACCAAAGCCTAAGTTATAGCGCCATTGGCAGTGAGCTCAATGTTAGGGAATCTATGACATGTATTAAATAAGACAAACAGAAACACGCAAAACGAGATTATCTATCCATCAGTTGTGACCAGAAGCTCACAGGAAACTTTCCCTTCATCCTCTCTATGGACAATGTTTCAGTATTTGCTAAGATGGTGTTTGCAGTGACTTCAGAGATCATAACTGCCCCAACTGCTGTTACAAGTACTAATCTGATGTGTAATGACAGGAAAAGCACAAAATTACAGAGCATTTTCAGAAACAAGAGATCATCTTCCCCAACTCAAAAACAATAGTTGAAGGTTCCTGACAGGATAACCACAGGACTGGTAATGGTGTTATTTCGCAGCTTACAGACCAAAATAATTGGAATAACACAATGCAAAAAGTCATAAAATGAGTATTACACCACCATGGACAAAGATCTGTGGCGGCTCCATGGGGTGCAGGCAAGATGATTCAAGGGGATAAGGGAAGAAAATACAATCCCATTCATTTATACTCATTTAAACCTCATCTTTAAATTCTAATTTACTTTATAACTTAATAACAGTACATAATAAATTCTACTGGTTACAATAAATTCTATTGGTTATGCCTACCCCAACTCTACTGACACTTTGTATATATATGTGTGTGTGTAGTCACTCAGTCGTGTCTTAAGCTCTGCAACCTTTTAGACTGTGACCCGTCAAGCTCCTCTATCCATGGGATTCTCCAGGCAAGAACACTGGAAAGGGTTGCCATGCCCTTCTCCAGGGCATCTTCCCAACCCAGGAGTTGAACCTGTGTTTCTTGTGTCTCCTACACTGCTGGCAGATTCTTCACCCATTGAGCCATCGGGAAAGCCCGCTGACGGTTTATATAACCTAAAAATGTTGAGTGATCACCACCATAGAGGATCAAAGTCAGTGCTTGAAAAGAGAAGAAACTCCAGAGGCACACATTCTGCAGTGAGGGGCAGGACTGGTGTCTTTGAGGACTCAGATGCACTGAGAACCAGCGAGGGAAAGCTGGGTTCTACTGCTGTTCTGTCCCCAACAAGTTGTGATGACCCTCACAAAGACATGCCTCTAGGCATCCATTGATTTATATGAGAAATTAATTAGCTGGTTGTGACACTGACTAGATGACCGGAGCAAGGAACACTTCTCGCTCCAGAAATTTGACCATTCTGACTCAAAGAAAATAAGATACATTAGCAGTTAAGTAAAACCATTGTTTATTACTGTCTGTAGCCTAAGGGTTAAAGGCATGCCCTGACAGAGCAACAGGCTGTCAACAACACATTTCCAGACTGGGAAGATTCTATGGAATCCTCTAAGGTACCTAGGAGTTAGTGTCATCTTTCATAGTTATAAGTTGCATCATAGACACCTTCAACTCTAACTACTCAGCAAGGGGAAAAAGAGAGAGAGAAAGGGAAAAAACAAATATAACCAGTGCTGGTAACCTGTCTGCCATTCCACTCATAGAAGGTATTCTGTTCCCTGGGACAGTCTCAGTTCCCCAGTGTCTCTGACAGCATGAATGGTTCAGTTTGAGCCTAGTATTTGACACAATATATTTTTCATCTACATCACCTAATCCCAAACCAACTACTTCCTCCGATGCTCAAGAGAAGCAGCAGCAATGTTTCAACTCTGAAGGAAAAATGGCTGCATGTGATCTACAGAAAGATGGACTCAGTCTCCAGAGGACTGGCTTCCTAACGCTATTTCAAAGGCATTTTTTTGGTAAACCTTTTCTTTCGTATTGGGGTATAACCATTTAACAACGCTGTGATAGTTTTAGGTGGACAGCAAAGGGACCCAGCCATATATATACATGTATCCATTCTCCCCCAAGCTCCCCTCCCACCCATGGAGCAGAGTTCCTCGTGCTATACAGTAGGTCCTTGTTGGTTATCCATTTCAATTACAGCAGTGTGTACATGTCATCCCAAACTCCCTAACTATCCCTTCCTCCCCTCTCCCCCTCTCCCCCGCCCCAAACTGTTTGTTCTCAAGTCTGTGAGTCTCCTTCTGTTTTGTAAGTTCATTTGTATCATTTCTCAGATTCCACATACAAGGAATATCATAGGATATTGCTCCTTCTCGGATTTACTTCACTCAGTATGGATTTTCTTCACTCAGTATGACAATCACAAAGGCAATTTTTGACAATACTCAATTTTCACAGTGTATACTGACGGCAGAACCAAACCCCCAAATAAAGTATAGTTATTCTGTTCCAAGGGTGTACTCCTAAACCTATCACCAAGAGGTGGTGTAAACTAAAATTTGCCACCATACACTTTTATGGTATTTCTTACTGATTAAAGTGCTCTCATGTCAGCTGTGTCATTTAACACCCACAAGACCAAGCAAGGAAGATGGAACAAGCACTGTGGTTCCCATTTCAGAGATGGAGCGCAATAATGGAGAGTAAGAGGTGTTGTGTCAAGACAATTTGGTTTCAAATCCCAGGCATACTGTTCAATTTTTCAGAGCCTCAGTTTCCTGTCAGTAATATGCAAACAGTGCAAACAGCCTGAATTGTAGTCAAGTATACCAGTTGCATCTCAATGTTTCCCTTCATCATTCCAAGTTCACACACTACCATGACTAAAGCCCAAAGTAGAACAGAGGTTCAAGAAGGATATAATTTAGCATCTCTTTAAAGGGTATTCAAAAGATACAGACATTCTGCTGAAGGATTTTTTGGTTCAAATAAATTTGTGAAATGTTAGTCTCTTGAATGTTCATAAAGCATTATGTGTGTGCAAGTGTATGTATGATATAAAGGATCTGAGAAGGTGTACAATAAAAAAAACCTGGTTGAAAACGAACACAACATTTTCTCAATGCATTTAGTAATCTTTTTCTGCATAGTTAACAATAAACGTCCATAAAGACCTAACGTTCTTCTGAACATACTTTCAGAAACACTGGTTTTGGTCATTTAATGCATAGCAAATAGACAACTGTAGTAATTAATATTAATACAAATAATAATAGGTTATAGGACAAAGCACAAGAAACTATCCTTTAAACAAGATCCTAGTACGATTTTTTTGCACTCTTGTCTCAAATGCAAAAAAAAAAAAAAAAAAAATCTGTTTAGACCATTAAGGCATTTTTATTCTCAGAAAGATTTCAGAATAAGTCTGTCATAAACAAAGATTCAAAGAAGTGGCTCAGGTCATCTTGCAGAAGACAGTGGATTAAAAAAGGTGAAAGAGCTGTATTATTTTTTGTTACAAAATTGATTTGGATGAGATATCTTCTTCCTAAATAGATTTTCCAAGAATGGTACATATGCCATATTACTACTTGTCATTACTCCTGGTCTTCTGATAACAATGGAAAGCAAGACTGTGACGTGTAAACTATGAACCATTAAAATGCAGAATCCTTTTTTTTTTTTTTTTTGAAAACTACAAGAAAGTAGTTATTTTGTCACAAACAAGAGAAAGAAAGTCCACTCAGTTATCAACATCTGGCCAATTTTGAGTATTTCTGCAGAGGCCTCACGTGTACTTAAAAACTTGGGGGAAAAAATGCCAAACTAGATTGCTTAAGAAACTTTGCTGGATGTCAAGATATTGTGATCTTTCTAAAGAATCTGTAAGTGGCTGTTACAGTGGAGACCTAAAAGTGTACACCAATTTTATATTATAACCTAGATCAAGAAAAACATTCCTCACAGGTAACTTTAAAAAATAAATTAAAAAAATTAAAACTAAGACTTGCAGTTTGCTAGAAGATGGGTTTTCCCTACTTTGTAAACGGTATCTCAATTATTGCACGCAAGCACTTCTAGGAGAACTTTCATCTTAAACCTCTAAAAGTCAAATAAACAGAAGATTAGGCTTGAGGGATTCTTTTAAAAATTATATTAATATCTGATATTTAATCATCTTGACAAATACAATATATATAAAAAAAGAACCTGCTCTAATGCAAAGTTTTAAGTTTGTGAATTAGATGCAGACAACTGTTAGTCAGCACTGCTATCCTAGATGACTTTGGGTAAGAACTGTCTTTTTTTAAAAAAGGAAAATGGACGGAATCTAGACCGTTGCTAACCTAGTCCACGAACATTCAGTGAGAAGATCGGCCACGAACACCAGGAGTGGGAAAAGGCGAAGAATAACCATTACTGCCTAAGACACCAAGGCTACCTGAAAAGTCATCCTAACGCTTCAGTCTTTTCATTTTGCGGGACTGGAAGCTTAAGGGACCACTAGATCGCGGCCGCCGACTCCTCAGGTCCAAATTGGCACGAGGCAGTCGCTTACCTGCAGGGCGACGGGGCGCACACCTGCCCGGCGGGCGGCGCCCATATCTCTTCGCCGCGGACCTGCCCTCCTCCGCCCTTCTTCACCACCACCTCCGTCCCTTCCCACCCACCTGCAAACAACCGAGGGTAGGGACGAGGGAAGGTGAAGATGAGAAGAAAAAGCATCCAGCAATCCGCCGCAGACTACCTCCTCCCACCCCAGAGTCGGTGCAAAGCCACACCGTCTCTCCCACGCCTCGGGTCTCTAGTGCAAGGTCTGCGATACCTTCAACATTTTTGGTTTAAAGCATAAGTAACTTCCCCGCTCCCTTCCGCCCCTCACCTTCACGAAAGCAATCGGGGTTGTGGTACCTTCGATATCTAACAGGATCACAGTGACTTCGGCGGGCACCGAAAGCACGACCATTTCCCCACCCCACCGACTGCTACCAAGAGAATCGGCCTACTGGTAGAGAGGGCGGAGGGCGGCGCCGGCAGCGCCCCCAGCAAAGGGCTGGGCTTCTGGTGGCCCCGAAAAAGAGTCCCGGAACGGATAACCGCGGCGCGGCCTGACGCACGAGGCGGAGAGGACTCGTCCGAGCCTCCGGAGGTAAAGAAATCCGCAGCCCAAGAACCCTGAACTCGCCAGCTGCCCGGGGCGGGAGGCCCAGACCACGTGGGCAGAAAGAGGGGGCGGTCCTCACGAGGTTCCGAGGGGGCGGGGCGAGGCACAGTGCCGACGTCGATTGGCCGCTAGAGGGCCTCGAATCCGATCCGTCAAAATGGGGCCTCGCGTGGGCGGGAACAAAGAAGCGAACGCGGGAGACGGGTGCGCGGGTGCGCGCTCTCCGCAGACTGGTTGAGCGAGCGGGAGAGGCTCGGGGCACGTGCAGACGGGAGCCCCGCGAGTGGCGCGCCGGGGATGTGAGTGCCCCTTGCCCTCTACGGCACCTAGCCCCCACCCTCCCCGCCCACTTCTTCGGCTTTGGCATTTTTTACAGTAATCCGACCGGGTCCGCGCCCCTCCTCCCGTTCCTCAGCCACCGAAGGAGGCCGTTCGGGTCCCGGTCAGCTGGACGGCGTGGCCGATCGGCTAGCGCGAGGCCCGCCGCGCCCCCCTCGGCCCGCGCGCCTGGGGCGGCAGCGGAAGACGCGTCCGCGCCGCGCCGCCGCCCGGAGAGGCCGCCGCGCGCCCGCTTCCTGTTCGGCTGGTTCCAGCCAGCTCGAGGACAAAACACGCGTGCGCGCGGCGGGCGGACGGCCGGCGCGCTCGCCGCCTCAGCCGCCGGCGCCGGGCGCAGACCGCCTTTTTCTGGAGCGGCGCGGCCACGGTGCTAATCGATAGCAGCAGCTCTGCGCTGGGGGAACCGAGGGCGGAAAAAGGCGGGGTTGACGGCTCTTGGCTGGGAGTGGGCTGGACCGGACGCCAGAGACAAAAGGCTCTCAAGGCAAGAGGGACTGTGGCGTTGCTCGGGATTCTGACCCCAGGACTTCTCGCCCCGTCGTTGTTTCCCTTCTGACGCGTCTCTCTTTTCCCAAGCCCGCGTCCCCTCACCCGCGACCTCGCTCCTCAGCGGGAGGCCCGCGATGGAGGTCCCGCCCCGACTCTCCCATGTGCCGCCGCCATTGTTCCCGTCCGCTCCCGCTACTTTAGCCTCCCGCAGCCTCTCCCATTGGCGGCCGCGGGCGCCGCGGCAGCTTGCCCCGCTCCTCCCTTCGCTCGCTCCCAGCTCCGCCCGGCAGGGGGCGCGCCGGGCCCAGCGCCACGTCACCGCCCAGCAGCCCTCCCGATTGGCGGGCGGGGCGGCTATAAAGGGAGGGCGCAGGCGGCGCCCGGATCTCTTCCGCCGCCATTTTAAATCCAGCTCCATACAACGCTCCGCCGCCGCTGCTGCCGCGACTCGGTCTGCGCGCCAGCACTCTTCGGCCGACCACTCCGCCGCTATGGAAGACATGAACGAGTACAGCAACATAGAGGAATTCGCAGAGGGATCCAAGATCAACGCGAGCAAGAACCAGCAGGATGACGGGTACCGCACGCTTCTCGCCTCTCCCCTCCCCTCCCTTCCCCCAGCGCGCCGCACGCGCCCTTCGTTCCTCGGGAGCCGCGCGCTACCCTTTCCCACCTTACCCCCCCATTGTTGCCCCGAGTCGATTCTCCCGCGTGCCCGCTGGACCTCACTAGGGCGATGGAAAGAGGAAAGTAGGAGACGGAGGCGGGTGACTGGAGAGCCCCGCGGAAGGTGGGGGAAGGGCAGAGAGGGTTTGGAGGCGGAGGGCGGCGGCGTCTGGGGCCAGAGTGCGCAGGCGCCGCGTGGGGCCTGGGGGGGAGGGGCCGGGCCGGCCGCCGCACGCTGCGGCTGCTGCCGCCTCATCATTGTATCTGTTAGGGCTCTGGGCAGTTTTTCTGGGGAGGATGTAGGGGGACCCTTGGTTTGGGAACCTGTAGGCGTCTTGTTCCCAGATCCCCTGTATACGTGATGATGAGTTCTTCAGGTAGAACGTTGACTTGACAGCTGAGGAAGTCGGTGAACCTGAGTAGTGGGCGTTCAGTTTAGAAAGTTGCATTTTCCTAGTTCGGAATGGTCTTTTAACGTGTTTCGTTGGCCTCGTTTAAACTTTGCCTTGTGCAGTGTGGAGAACAAAGATTTGGATAAGTGACCTCGATGAAATTGGGGGCTTTTTGTGGTCTTTGGTTCCTGTGTTTGTAAACAGGTGGAATTACTTGTACATGGGTATGAATTTCCCTGTGCTTACAGTTTGTAGCAAACGTCACTTTAGAATTTAACCGTTTTCGCTACTGCTGTTTGTAAATAAACAACTTTTATTTCTAGTAAAATGTTTATTGGAGGCTTGAGCTGGGATACAAGCAAGAAAGATCTGACTGAATATTTGTCTCGATTTGGGGAAGTTGTGGACTGCACGATTAAAACAGATCCTGTTACTGGAAGATCACGAGGATTTGGATTTGTGCTTTTCAAGGATGCTGCTAGTGTGGATAAGGTACGAACCTGTTCGCATCGTGCTTTTTGTGTGCGTTTTGCAAATCGTTCGGCGGGTTGGTTGTAAGTTGTCAGATCACATAAATCTGTCTTCTAGGTTTTGGAACTGAAAGAACACAAACTGGATGGCAAATTGATAGACCCTAAACGGGCCAAAGCTTTAAAGGGGAAGGAACCCCCAAAAAAGGTTTTCGTGGGTGGATTGAGCCCAGATACTTCGGAGGAACAAATTAAAGAATATTTTGGAGCCTTTGGAGAGGTGGGCTGTGCTTTTGTTTGTGTATTTTCATTCGATACGTTTATATAACGTCTTGTCCCTGGCCCAGTTATTACAGAGTAAAGAGTTCGGTCAGGGTGGAATTAAATTATTGCTCAAGTCCCTCCCTGATCTCTATTTATGAGTTACAATGGAAACTAGTATTTAAATTAATGGAAATTTTTTTATTAATAATGGAAGTTAATAGTTTATTTCAGCAAAAAGGTGGATGCTTTGATGTGGTCCGGACTGGAGTGGCATTATGTGGGATACAAAATGCTGTTGAGGTTTTCCTCTCCCTTTTAAATAGATACTTTGTAGATAAGCCAGGTTACTCTAGTTTGATGATGATAATGAAACAGTTTATACAGAAGTCAATTCATGAGAATAACATACTTTGTTGAAACTTGTGAGTGATTTGTGTCATTCTAAAACATTTTGGTAGCTTTTTACCTTTACCGGGTTATCTTGAGTGTGCATCTTAATTTCAGATTGAAAATATTGAACTTCCTATGGATACAAAAACAAATGAAAGAAGAGGATTTTGCTTTATTACATATACAGACGAGGAGCCAGTAAAGAAATTGTTAGAAAGCAGATACCATCAAATTGGTTCTGGGAAGGTAAAGCTATTTGGATTCTATTGAGTGAACCCAGTGGGCTGGGTTGGTTGGTTGGTTTTTTAAGGGAAATTTCTCAACCTGTTTTGAGAAGGAAAAAAATGGCTTGACATTAGAACAGTGGTAACAATTTTGTTTTCTTTTCACCTTTTGTTTATAGTGTGAAATCAAAGTTGCACAACCCAAAGAGGTATATAGACAGCAACAGCAACAACAAAAGGGAGGAAGAGGTGCTGCAGCTGGTGGGCGAGGAGGTACTAGGGGTCGTGGCCGAGGTGAGACTTAATTCCAGGGAAGTGACGTGATGGTTTAAGCTATCAACCGCTAAATATGAATAAGCCCATAGGAGAGTAAAGGCAAATTGAAACTGTTAGAGCATGCAAAGTGCTCATTTTAGTCCACAGGCTTTGGTTTTATTGGTTTCACTTCTTCAAAGAATAGTCACTCTGACAGTGTCAGTACTGATGGGAAAATAATACCATTGAATGTAATTAAGATTACATGATAAGACCTTGGCATGATAGGTTTTTTACAGCAGGAGTACTTGTTCTAAACATGCTTGCTGTCTTCTTGATTTTTGCCCCCCTTTAGATTTAGGAAGTCTGATAATGGCACAATCGGACTTTCTACACCCGCGCGCGCCCCCCCCCCCTTTTTTTTATGGCAACTGTAGTGATATTTTCTTGACCAGATAGCACTGTGGGTGTCCCTTCTTTTTTAAGATTTGCAAAGTGAGGGACAGGAATGCATCATTTTATGTTAGGACTGGGGATCAGAAGTTGTTTCCTAACAGTCATTGTGCATTGTTTCAGGTCAGGGCCAAAACTGGAACCAAGGATTTAATAACTATTATGATCAAGGATATGGAAATTACAATAGTGCCTATGGTGGTGATCAAAGCTATAGTGGCTATGGCGGCTATGATTACACTGGGTATAACTATGGGAACTATGGATACGGACAGGGCTATGCGGACTACAGTGGTAAGAATGTTTACTTAATTTCATAAACCAATGGTGTTAAGATTCATCTCAGTTCTGAGATTGTGTGTGTTCTATTTATAGAAGTGTTCAGAGTTAAATTTTTGAGATGTAATAGTCTCGGGGTTATACTGATTTAGTGACTAGTTATTAGCATTCTAGAATGTGGTATGTGTCTAATTTATAATGACTTAAAATATCTAATTCTACTACTTGGCATGCAGAATTTTGCATATCTAATAGCTTTTAAATCTATAGGAAAACCATATCATTAAAGGCTAAGTATAATTTTTTGTCTTTTCAATATAGGCCAACAGAGTACTTATGGCAAGGCATCTCGAGGGGGTGGCAATCACCAAAATAATTACCAGCCGTATTAAAAGGGACGCTGGAGAAAACAGGTGTGTATAAGAGTTCACGAAACCAGTGGAAATGTCTGATTTAATTTAAAGATCAATAGACAAATGAAAATGAGTAAAAACAAAATACCATGTAGCGTGTTTTTACTAAATTGTTAAATTTTTACTTGCTTTATGAGCCTGTTTTGCCTAAAGTGTCTATAGATCTTTAACTTTAAAGTTTTATCTCACTTTCTTTAGTAATACAGAAAAACTTAAGAGTTTTTCTGTTTGCTTTGTGTACCAGGTGGTCTAGAGGAATAATTAAACTTTTTTAGAACTATTAACAGGTAAAGTACTGAAATGGGTACAACTTAAGGAAAACAAGAATGTTGTCTTCTAACTCTGACATTATACCTTGTTTGTACCCGCCAGCGGGAACTTCATTGCAGGCCGTGTGTCACCCTGACCACGTCTATCTCTGGGGGTCGCACGTTGCGGGCAGAGCGCAAGGCATACACCAGAAAACGCTGTCCTGTGGTATGGTCTCTTCCAACTTCATGTACCAGCGTAAAGATTAAAGTGGAAAACTTCAGACTTTGGCTTCTTTTTTAATCTTTTTGAAGATTAAGTGTCTAAACTTAACTTAAATGGTTTTTTACAGGAGTTAAAGTACATAAATGCCTTTTTACAGCTTAATCATTTTGGTCTTCTGTTTAGTGTTGTATTTCAATTGTGGAGCCTCATTTTAAGTGTTCATTCTTTAAGATTTAATGCTTGCTTTTTCTTTTTATAGCTAATAGTGAAATCTACAAACCAAAACAAGAACTTTAAAATCTGGGATTTAAATTAAAGATCATATGCACATAGCAATTTGTTGCTTTGCAATACAAGCGTGTTAGAAATTCATGTTGGTAATAGAATTTTACATGGCTTACTAGAGACACTTCTAGTAAACCTTGCATCTACACAGTTCAACCTGTGAATATGAAAAGATTGTGTTCCCTGATTTTCTAAGTAAATTTTAACATCATTTGGGAACTTCAAGGTGAGATGATGATGATGATTACAATTACCCAAACTGCGTTTTGCCAATGAATTTGCATGTGATCTTTAATTATTGAAGAAAAGGATAAAGTGAGAACTTAATTCATGAAAGTGGACCTTAGAAAGCTTGCCAGAGTTGCACAAGTCTAATTGCCATTTTGTTTTTGTTTTTAGGAAGAGATTGCTAACGTAACCATCTTGCAGGAGGACATTGAAGATTGGTCTTCTGTTGATCTAAGATGATTATTTTGTAAAAGACTTTCTAGTGTACAAGACACAATTTGTGTCCAACTGTATATAGCCGCCAATTAGTTTTCTTTGTTTTTACTTTGTCTTTTGCTATCTGTGTTATGACTCTGTGGATTTGTGTTTATACAAACTTTATTTGTATGATTACATGTTAAACCTCAAATAAATGCTTCCTTATGTGATTGTTTTTCTGTGTCAGGTACTAAATAGCTCTGTAAAAGTGTAATTTTAAATAAGCAATAATTAACGCACAGTTTATTTTGTAGGGCGTTTTGCTCCATAGGAAGAGGAGAAAACTGTGGTCCTTTATGAATAGCCAGCTACAGTGTCTGCTCTGTTCCCCTTTTTTGTTAGATGTATTCTATGCTCTTAAGACTTCATTTCTGTCTCTAACTGAGGCTTCCATCATAACCTTTAATGTTGTTTTCCTCTCTGCCTATGTGGAGACATTGTCATGAAAGTTTCTGTGGCATAGTTATACTGTTGTGATTAGTGGGAGCTTTCTAGTAGACCATGAGTCTTTGGTTATATATTGAAAAATAAATGTTTAATGGCACAAAGCATGCTGGTAGCTCCTTTTATGAAGAAAATGTTTTGCTTGTCTCCCGGAAAAACATTTTTTAATGGTTTGCTGTATTCAGTGGTCTGCTAGAAAGAGCTTTGACTAATCATAATACAATAACTTTGTTTTCTTGATTAAAATGTCCAGATAATACCCATTGCGGGGCGGGGGCGCTTAAACTGTGATATAGGAGCTACAGGTTAAGAGTATCAGATATAGTTAGATTTTACACAATTTTGGCAAATAGGTATGAAGTTCGAACAAAAGTTAGATTACAAGATTTGAAGTAGTAAACTGAGTAAATTAATTGTATACTATTCTGTTGGTTTTATGTCACAGCAAGCACCAAACTGAACAAAATGTTTTCTCTTGGGGCATTGTTAGGAAGCTGTACTGGGTGTTAACTGTTACATGATGTGAGTTCTTGGAAGGCATGGGTAGTAGGTTTCAGTCATTTTTTTATGCGGTTAGTGCATGAGCTGGGTAGTTGAGCATATTCACATTCAGACAAAGAATAATGGAGAAGGATGACCCTTGAGTCTTATGTAAATGCAAGTCTTCAGTGTGACCAAGTCATGTCATTACAACAGATCTTCCTGGTGCGTTAAAAAGAAAACCTTTTAGCTCTAGATTTGGGAGGATATCCTAGATAAGTTCAAATTTTGAATTTCACATTCAGTGTAGTTAACTGAGTTTAATGTTTTCGGGTTTTGTTGCTTTGGTTTCATGTTCGCCATTAGGATTGGCATACATGTTTACTTGTGGAATAGTTCACCTCACCTTCAACCAAGTGTAAATTTTTTTTATGCTAATGAACCTGCCTCTTGTTTTCTTTGGTGCCTGCAACTTTCTTTATTTCAGTGATGTTTGTACTTGATGGGCTATCAAGTTATAATGCTTTTGGCCTTGTTTTGCTCCTGTTTTGCTATTTGACCTTAAACCTAAGCCAAGTATCACTGTTGGCTGTTGCAAAGGATTGTTTATTCTTTCAACGTGCAACTTTAGGGGACAGAAAGGAGATTTTCATTTTAAGTTACGTTGTCAAAAGTCAGGTGCAGTGTCTTTAGGGCAGTAAATCTTGTAAGTTCAAATTTATGATTAGGTGACAAGTTGACATTGAGATTGTCCTTTCCCTGATCAAAAATGAATAAAGGCTTTTTTTAAACAAAATCCATACTCTTCAGTCAAGTCTTGATATATATGATTTTGAAGAAATAAACTACATCTAGAGATTGTCTGAGGTCTTTTAGAAAAATGAAGTACCTATGACAGACATACTCAATTAGCCTGTATTTTTCTTAAATACACTTCCTGAGTAATTTTGACCAAGTTGTGTGTGTTGCTCCCTACCCTGAAAGACACATTAATTATTTAACAGTTTTATTGATCAGCATGTTAATACTCTGTAGTCTCAGATACATTTACATGATTAAGAATTAAGAGTTAAAATAAGATGCTTATTGAGAAACTAACATGGATAAACAACATTTATTCCATTCTCTTCCATGCATCTTTTTCATAATGATGAAGGGAACTGGATCCTTTGTCAAGATTTGGTAGGATGTCAATCATAAGATGCTGTTTCACTAATTACATAATTGCATTTTTAATGCAGTTTTTAGTTACAGGAGGTAGAACTAATGGTGTGTTTCTACCATTTTAATTTCTCCTACCAGTAATGCAAAATCAAGAAATGTCATTCTGTAAAAATACCTCAGAATTTTCAACTTAACAGGGCTTTCCTGGTAACTCGGCTGGTAAAGAATCCACCTGCAGTGCCGGAGACCTGGGTTTGATCCCTGGGTTGGGAAGATCTCCTGGAGAAGGGAAAGGCTACCCACTCCAGTATTCTTGCCTGGAGAATTCCATGGACTGTATGTAGTCCATGGGGTCGCAAAGAGTCGGACACGACTGAGTGCCTTTCACTTCACTTTCAACTTAACAGAATTGCCATCTACTGTGATCTCTAGTTTTGTGGCTGCCCTGTTCTACTCAGGGCATTTTAATTTATGTTTAATAATGTATTTTTGTCTTGAAATAGTAAAATTAAGTGTGAGATTTCAGCTGTTTTGGTTGAAGCGAAAAAAGTTCACTTTTGCTCAACCACTGCATTTTATAAAATGTAGGGAAGAGTTTGCTGGTGTTCTGTGGATTTCAGGGAAATGATGAACATTCTAAAGTTTGTGTTACCTTAAATGGCAGTTAAATTTCTGACTTTCTGTCAGGAGGAGTCACCCTATTTGGGGAGGTGGATCATAATTTCAGAGGGTTGACAGGGCTTAGGTGTGATTGAGAAGGACTATTCAATGATCTCTGATTTCTTAAAAATTTCAAGTAACAGTGCTTAAGGTTTTGGTTTATCAAAAACCAGCGCATTGTAGAAATAAATGAGAAACACTGTACTGCAGACAAGTTCTCTCACTGTTTCAATGCTTACCTCCTTTTGAGACTGACCAAAAATGATTTCTCTTCAGACAACAGAAGAAATGAATGTCTATACATAAACACTAAAAAAGACACACTTGTAATTGATTTTTGGGATCTTAGTTCCCTGACCAGGATTGAACCCAGATCCCAAACAGCTGAACCGAAACCACTGGACCAGCGGGTAATTGCCAGCATTTGCTGTTGATTAGGTTGCCCAGAGGCAGTTTCTTTAGAAGTATTTACTCAGAAATTGTGTTGACTGGTGAACACATACATGGGGTGGTGGATGAGACAGGAATGCCCAGCCCTGCAGAACCTCTGGAAAACAAATCGCCTAATTTTTCTCAAGTTGAAGGAGTTAGCTACTAGAAAATTCGGGATCTATTACAGTCCATCCCGTCAGGCATCTCTGAGGCTTAGGTTCAGTGTTCAGGAGCGATCTTACTAAAGTTGGTGCCAAGATCTTTTGTAGGAAAGTAGGATTTTATTACAGTTGATTTATTCTGATGAAATGGGCCTAGATAAACTGGAGCAACTACTTAACTCTAGTGAGAGAGCTGTCCTATGGGATTGACTGATTACTTTGGTTGCCCTTGCACAGTGAGACATTTGATACATAGAAGTTCTTCGTAGGCCATACAGACGGGGGCCAAGAGAGGGTGTGTCAGTGGAGACAAATACAGCGTAATTCCAGTATTTTTCATTACCACGAAAGCCTTCTCATGGCCTATATGTTGAATGGCTTATGTGTCATATTGTTCTCATTATGTAGTGACATTTCTATTAAAGGCATATGGCTGTCAGAACAGGTACAGCGATACTCAGCAGTGTACCATCAATTTATTGACACCAGGTAAAAAAGAAGCATTTCCATTAGCTTTTACACAGGTATTTTAATGTGTGATTTTTTTCCAACCAAAATTTTAAATTATTTTTGCTGGCGCTGGGTGTTGGTTGCTGCCTGAGAATTTCTCTACCTGCAGTGGGTGGGGCTGCTCTCCACTGTGATGCACAGACGTCACTGTGGCGGCTTGTCCTGCTGTGGACACAGGCTCTAAGTGTAGCCTTAGTAGTGGCTGAGGAGTTCAGTGGCACTGTGGCATGTCTTACCTTCCCAAACCAGGGATCGAACCCTGCCTTGGCAGGCAGATTCTTAGCTACTGGACCCCCAGGGAAATCCTCATCATGTGATTTACGTGCGACTTTTAAAATACTGGAAATAGGACTTCCCTGCTGGCCCAGTGGTAAGAATCTGCCTGCCAGTGCGGGGGACAGAGGTTTGATTCCTGGTCTGGGAAGATTCCATGTGCAGGGGAGCAGCTTAAGCCGCGTGCTCTACAGCCAACAAGCAGCAACTGCGCCCTTGTGCCGCAACTGCTGAAGCCCACGTGCCCTAGAGCCAGCAAGCTGCAAAAAGCCAGCAGCAAGCCTGCATGCTGCAGCCGCCACAGCCCCTGTGCCCTAAAACCTGAACTCCAAGAGGAGAGAAGACACCGCAGCTAGAGACGAGCCCCTGTTCACTGAGTGCAGCAACGGAGACCTAGCACAACCAAAAATAGTTAGGAAGCAGTGTGTATATGTAAAAAAAATATTTTTAGTAAGATACTGAAAACAAGTCCAATAATTTTTGCTGCTCTCTAGGACTTAAGAACTATACTCAGTACATCATTGGAGATAAAGAGAAAAGTCACTTTTTAGTATGTGTAATTTTTCATAATTTGGAAAAAGGATAAAATATTTGTACAGATACAATTTTTTTAAATTATGCATTTGAATGACCAGAAATAAACAGACCCCCAAGTTACAGCTTTGATCTCATTTTAAATGTTTTTTCATATATATATGTGTTTTTTAGTTACAGTTATGTAAAAATAGAACTTAGAGCCTGTCATAACTAACTACTCATATTCCTTCTTTGGGTGAGGGGGATGGGTAGTCGTGCCATTCTTAGTTACCTGATGATCAGAGATCAAACCTGTGCCCCCTGCCTTGGCACCAGAGTCTTAACCACTGGACTGCCAGGAAAGTTACCAGACACTCAACCAGGAAATGACACAGGCATTAATTGCTGTTCTCTTGACAATTTCATGGGAAAATATGGAGACTCTTTTAGTAACTGAAGAGCAACCATCACAGTTTATTAACTCCATTTAGGAGTTGCCATACGAAAGAAAAAGCACTATGTGAAGATGTCAAAGTTTCTCAAAATTACTCCATAAATCACTGCTAAGATTCTATTATTTTTTGAATTTTTTTCTTTTCCTTTATTTTTAATAGTTGGAGGCTAATTACAATATTGTAGTGGTTTTTGTCATACATTGACATGAATCAGCCATGGAGTTACATGTATTCCCCATCCCAATCCCCCCTCCCACCTCCCTCTCCACCCCAATACATATTTACATTTCTGTGTATTAGTGCACTCCTACCTATAGTGTGAACAGTATCCAGATGTACATATATATAACTCCATGAGATATAAAAGGCATTCAGGCATACCTTGGAAATAACTGCAGGTACTGTTTCAGATTATCTCAAGCAATAAGGTGAGTCACACAAATTCTTTGGTTTCCCGGATCCTATAAAACTTATGTTTACACTATAATTGACTAAGTGTGTAATAGCATTATGTCTAAAAAATGTGTACACCTTAATTTAAAAATATTGCTAAAAAGCTCTAACTATCATTGGAGCCTTCAGCAAGTAGCCTTTTTGCTGCTGGAGGGTTTTGCTTCAATGTTGCTGCTGACTGATCGGAGTGGTGGTTGCTGAATGCTGGGGACAAAAATGAGGTTTGCCATATTGAATGATTCTTCCTTTCATGATCAATTTCTCTATAGCTCTTAATGCTATTTAATATCATTTACTCACAGTAGAACTTTCAGAGTTGGAGTCAATCCTCTCAACTGCCACTGCTTTACCAGCTAAGTTTATGTCATATTCTAAATTCTTTGATGTCATTTCAACAATCTTCACAGAATCTTCAACAGGAGTAGTTTACATCTCAAGAAACCACTGTATTTGTTCATCCATAAGAAGCAGTTCCTCTTCCATTTTATTATGAGACTGCAGTAATTCAGACATATCCTCAGACTTCACTTCTAATTCTAAATCTCTTGCCATTTACACCACATCTCCCTGCTGAAGTCATGAACCCCTCAAAGTCATTCATGAGAGCTGGAATCAACTTCTTCCAAGCTGGTATCTGGCATTTTGACCTCATGAGGCACAGATGTTCTTTAATGACATCTAGAATGGTGGATCTTTTCGACAAGATTTTCCATTGACTTTGCCCAGATCCATCAGAGGAATCACAAAGCATGACAGCTATAGCCTTAACGAGGATGGACATTGCAGGGACTGATGCTGAAGCTCCAAAACCCTGGCCACCTGATGCAAAGAGCCAACTCATTGGAAAAGACCCTGATACTGGGAAAGATTGAAGGCAAGAGGAGAACGGGATGATAGAGGATATGATGGTTGGATGGCTTTGCTGACTCAATAGACGTGAGTTTGAGCAAACTCCAGGAGATGGTGAAGGACAGGGAGACCTGGCATGCTGCAGTCGATAGATTCGCAAAGAGTCAGACACCACTGAGCAACTGAACAACAACAGTAGCCTTATGAAATGGATTTCTTCAGTGAGACTTGAAATCGAAACTACTCCTTGATCCGTGGGCTGCAGAATGGGTGTTGTGTTAGCAGTCATGAAAATAGCAATTATCTCATTGTGCATCTCCATCAGAGCTCTTGGGTGCATTGTCAATGAGCAGTAATACTTTGAAAGGAATCATCTCTTCCGAGTAGTTCTTTCAACAGTGGACTTAAAAAATAGGAAACCATGTCTACAGATGTGCTGTCCTCCAGACTGTGGCCGTTTATAGATCACGGGAGATGGCTTCTTTCCTTAAACATCAAGAACCAGCCTCTGCTGGCTTCAAACTTTTTTTCTGCAGCTTCCTCACCTCTCTCGAGGTTAGGACTTTGGTCTTAAGAGAGTTAGGACTTTGGTCTGGAGTCGGTTCTGGCTTGAGAGAGACTTGTGGCTGGTTTGGTCTCCTGTCCAGACCACTCAGATTTTCTCCATAACAACAGCAAGGTTGTTTGGCTTTCTTATCATTCATGTGTTCACTGGAGTAGCACTTCTAATTTTCTTCAAGAACTTTTCCTTTGCATTCACAACTTGGCTGTTTGATGCAAGAGATGCACTATTAACGCCTATCTCAGTTTTGGACATGCCTTCCTCATGAAGCTTAATCATGTTTCGCTTTTGGTTTAAACTGAGATGTGTAACTCTTGATTTCACCTGAACACTCAGAGGCTACTGTAGGATTGTTAACTGGCCTAATGTCAATACTGTTGTGTCTCAAACAGCAGAGAGGCCTGAGGAAAGGGAGAGAGATGGGGGACTAGATGGTCAGTGGAGCAATCAGAACACACACCTTAGGACTCCCCTGGTGGTCCAGTGGTTAAGAATCTGCCTGTCAATGCAGGTGACACGGGTTTGATCCCTGGTCCTGGAAGATTCCACATATCGCCAGGCAACCGAGCCTTTGCACAGCAACTGCTGACGCCTATGTGTCCTGGAGCCCATGCTCCACAGTAAGAGAAGTCACTGCAATGAGAAACCCAAGTACAGCAATAAAGACCCAGTGCAGCTAAAACTTAATTATTTAAAAAAAAAAAAAAAAAACATTTATTGATTGCATTCTTAAATGGGCATGGTTCCCAGTGCCCAAAACAATTACAATTTTTAAATCGAGGAACACTGTTGGCATATCACCATAACAAATATGAAAGTAATTTTAAAAGTTTTGTCTTTTGACAATTACCAAAATGTCATAGAGACACTAAGTGAGCAAATGCTATTGGAAAAATGGTACCAATAGTTGCTCAATGCAGGGTTGCCACAAACTGTCCATTAAAAAAGAAAAAAGGATTAATAACATCTGGAAAACAATAAAGTGCAATAAAATGAGGTATTCATGTATAATTTTTCATAAAGTGTTTACTTGCCTCTGCAAGTAATGCTCTGAATTCTGCCTGCATTCAGCAACTATGGCCTAAATAGTTCAATCCTAAAGAAAATTAAGCAGGATAAATTTTTTTTAAGTCTTCTTAAGAGAACTGAGATCATGGCATCTAGTTCCATCACTTCATAGCAAATAGATGAGGAAAAAATGAAAACAGTGGCAGATTTTATTTTCTTGGGCTCCAAAATCACTGTGGACAGTGACTGCAGCCATGAAATTAAAAGAAGCTTGCTCATTGGAAGAAAAGCTGTGACAGACAAACCCAGACATTGCATTAAAAAGCAGGAGCATCTTTGATGACAAAGGTACATCTAGTCAAATCTATGGTCTTTCCAGTAGTCATGTACAGATGTGAGAGTTGGACCATAAAGAAGGCTGAATGCTGAAGAACTGATGCTTTTGAACTGTGGTGTTGGAGAAGACTCTTGGGAGTCCCTTGGACAGCAAGGAGATCACACCAGTCCTAAAGGAAATCCACCCTGAATATTCACTGGAAGGACTGATACTGAAGCTGAAACTCTAATACTTTGGGCCATCTGATGCAAAGAGCTGACTCATTGGAAAAGACCCTGATGCTGGGAAAGATTGAAGGCAGGAGAAGGAGATGACAGAGGATGAGATGGTTGGATGGCATCACTGACTCAATGGGAATGAGTTTGAGCAAACTCTGGGAGGTAGTGGAGGACAGGGAAGCCTGGTGTGCTGCAGTCCATGGGGTAGCAAAGAGTCGGATATGACTTAGCAACTGAACAACAACAAGAGAACTGGAAGAGTTGAAAAGGTAACGGGAGTTTAGCTGGCTAAAATCTGAGAGAAGATTAAAACCTAGAGAAGCAAACCTAGCACTCAAATATGGGTTTGATGGCCTCGAGGATTGGACTAAGGGCACAGAAGCCAAAAATGTAGGTCCAGTCCCCAGTGGAAATTCTTGATACCCTATTACTCCATTAAACTAAGGGTTTCCAAAGGGCTACACTTTCCAACGAGAGAGAACCTGGGTTCCTCATCTGGGTGGCTAAGGCAACTTCAGTCTCAGAATTTAAGATAGTGCTAGGAAAAGTAAAGGGGCTCAAGAGCTTGAAAGAATCAAATGAAAATCATTATTTCATCCTAGGTTTCTGATTGTTTCTACAAATATTTATTCAAACATAATGTCCCATAAATAAAACCAGCATAAGTGAGAATCAGCACACACAATGTACAATTCCAGGAAGCATCAGGCCTCCATGCTTATCATGTTGAAATAATATATAAGCTTGAAAATACCTCCAGGGAAGAGGAAACTAAAAAAACATGACAGTAGATCTGATAAAGAATCAAACAGGACTTACACAAATAAAACAGCACAATAAATGAAATTAAAAGCAAAAGATAGGTGCGTTGGTCTAACCACAGATTGGGCACAATTTAAGAATACGGAACTGAAGGATGAATAAGAAGTAACAATCCAAAATGTAGTATGGAAAGACAAAAACAAGAAAATTGCCTTAGAGAACCAGTGACATTAAGGATACAGTGGGTAGATATAAGATGTTTAATTGGAAGTTTAGAATATGAGGCGATATGGGGCTTCCCTGGTGGTTCAGTGGTAAAGAATCCACCTGCCAATGTAGGAAACGTGGGCTCAATCCCTGATCCGGGAAGATCCCATATGCCTCAGAGCAACTAAGCCAATGTGCCATAGTTATTGAGCCTGTGATCTAAAGCCTCGAAGCCACAGCTATCGAAGCCCTTGTGCCCTAGAGCCTGTGCTCTGCAACAAGAGAAGCCACCGCAACAAGAAGCCTGCTCACCGAAACTGGAGAGTATTCCTGCTCACCGCAAACTGCAGGGAAGCCCATGCAGCAACAAAGACCCAGCACCGAATAAAAGACAATGAAGAGATGAATGGCTGACATCTTTTCAGAAGTGTTGGGAGACAATCTACTGACTCGGGGTACCAACAAACTGTAAGTAACAAAAAATACTGAGAAATCTTAACAAAGATGCATCATGGTGAAAGCAAAATATTCAACAACAAAGAGAAAATCCTTAATACATCTACATCTAGATCCAAACACCAGTAAGCAGGAAATACAAGAAATAGAGGCACATGTTAAACTACCATGAGGATGCAACGATCCAAATCTAGATTGTAGGAAATTCAGCGATTAGAATATCCCACATCTTCAAAAAATAAGTGAAATAAATAACTGGGGAGTGGAGGTGGTTCAACTGTAAAAGACTTAGGGTAATCAATATATATTATGGTAAGCAAGCATTTAAAGTACAAATCACTATTTCTTTAATTATGACATAGCATGGGTTTCCCTGGTGGCACAGTGGTAAACAATCGGCCTGCCAGTGCCGGAGACAGGGGTTCAATCCCTCCTCTGGGAAGATCCCCTAGAGGAGGAACTAGCAATCCGCTCCAGTATTCTTGTCTGGGAAATCCCACGGACATAGGAGCCTGGCAGGCTACAGTCCATGGGGTCACAAAAGAGTGGGACATGACTGAGCGACTGAACAAGTATGGATTTTATGGAAAATGGAGACTGCCTCCCCATGTTTGGGGAATTCCCATCATAGGAGTCTTGGCATACCACTTAACATCCTATTGAAAAATTCAACTTTCCAAGTCTCAGAGCTAAAGCCGGGAGATTGAAAAACATGCAGACCCCTGGGGCATTACTCATTCCTCCTGCTCTTATCTGCTCTTTCTGTTGTTCAGTTGCTAAGTCCTGTCCAAATCTCTGTGACCCCACAAACTGCAGCATACCAGGCCTCCCTGTCCTTCACTGTCTCCCAGAGTTTGCTCACACTCATGTCCACTGAGTCAGTGATGCCATCTCAACCTATTGCCCCTTTCTCCTCCTGCCTTCAATCTTTCCCAGCATCGGGGTCTTTTCCAATGAGTCAACTCTTCAAATCAAGTGGCCAGAGTTTTGGAACTTTGGCATCAGCCCTTCTGATGAATATTCAGGACTGATTTCCTTTAGGATTGACTGGTTTGATATTCTTGCAGTCCAAGGGACTCTCAAGAGTCTTCTCCAGTACCACAATCTAAAAGCATCAGTTCTTCAGCGTTCAGCCAACTCTCACATCCATTCATGACTCCTGAAAAGCACCTAGTTTTGACTATACGGACCTTTGTCAGCAAAATGATGTCTCTGCTTTTCAATATGCTGTCTAGGTTTGTCATAGCTTCATCTTCCAAGGAGTAAGCGTCATTTAATTTTGTGGCTACAGTCACCATCCACAGTAACTTTGGAGCCCAAGAAAATAAAATCTGTCACTGTTTCCATCACTTCATGGCAAACAGATTCAGAAAAAAGTGGAAGCAGTGACCGATGTACTCTTGTCCCAGGGGTCTGATCAGGCTTGTCTGCCTCCTTCCTGGGGAAGCCAGAGGTCCCATCTGAACAGACTTCGGACAGCAGTGTCCCACTCTAGGGGGCCAGGCGGGAGTCCCAGACCAGTGCTATCTCCCGGAATATTGACACAGAAGCCAAGTTTGTTGGCGCCGGGGCTGCCACAGTTGGCGTGGCTGGTTCAGGAGCCAGCATTGGAACAGTCTTTGGCAGCTTGACTGCTGACTATGCCAGGAATCTGTACCTGAAGCAGCGACTCTTCCCCGTGCCATTCTGGGCTTTGCCGTGTCTGAGGCTAGGAGGCTCTTCTGTCCGATGGCCCCCTTCCTCATCTTCTTCACCGTGTGAGACTCTGTGGAGGGCACCTTGTCCCTGCTGCTCAACTCCGGGCCACGCCCAGTGCTTTACCATTAAACACAGCATTGCTGGGACTCCCCTGGTGGTCCAGCGGTTAAGACTTCACCTTCCGATGCAGCGGAGAGAGTTCCATCCCTGACTGGGGAGCTAAAATCCCATATTCCTCCAGGCCGAAAAACCAAAACAGAGGGCAAAGGCAATACTGTAACAAATTCAGTGAAGACTTTTTCTTAGAGTCTGGTCCACAGAATAAGTTTTTTTTAAATAATATTGAAAAAAAGGACTATACATCATACATTGATGTATACATTTATAATTTTATCTCTAAAGATCACTGATCATAATTAAACCTTGTGTAAATAAAAATAAATAAATAAATGCAAAAAAGTACGGTCCACAGGAAGAAAAAGTCTTAAGAAAAAGTCTCTCTAAAAATAAAAATACTTTCCCAGCCTCCTTTACAGCCAGAGCACAGATTTACGACCTCAACTCTGTCAGGCTTCTCCTACAGCAGACGGTGAAACAGGCAGAAGTGAATTGATTCAGCGGGATCAGTGCTAGGACAGGTGGCCACTGTGGTGGTAATCCTTTTCCAAGAGAGCAGTGGTGTATTAGCAGCAGCATCCAGATTCCAGCATTGATGGCATCAGTACCGAAAGCAGCAGGTTCATGGATAGCAGGAGCGGCAGGAGAAACAAGGGGAGCTTTATGGAGCCCATTCTGCGGTGTGATTTTGGAAATAATTCCTGGATGAGAGTTCCCAGTGTGGCTTTCCAACTCTCCTAGAGAGTCTAAGTACTAAAATAGTCATTATTAAATTCACTTTTAGTTTAAAAAAAAAAAAAAGAGGAAAGGATATATAACAGATGAATTAATGGAAGCCAGTGCCAGAATAGCAGATTGAGGACATCCAAAATTTCACTACTCCATAAAAGAAATGAGAACAGTAGCCAAAGTTGTCAAAATCAACTTCTTCAGAACTCTGGAAATAAAGTCTTGCAAGGATCCAAGGAGAGGTCTTTTGCCCTAAAGCTCAACATTCAGAAAACAATAGATCATGGCATCTGGTCCCATCTACTTCACAGCAAATAGATGGGGAAACAACAGAAACAGTGAGAGACTTTATTTTCCTGGGCTCCAAAATAACTGCAGATGGTGACTGCAGCCATGAAATTAAAAGACACTTGCTCCTTGGAAGAAAAGTTATGACCAACGTAGACAGAGTATTGAAAAGCAGAGACATTACTTTGCCAACAAAGATCCGTCTAGTCAAAGCTATGGTTTTTCCAGTAGTCATGTATGGATGTGAGAATTGAACTCTTAAGAAAACTGAGCGCCAAAGAACTGATGCTTTTGAACTGTGGTGTTGGAGAAGACTCTTGAGAGTCCCTTGGACTGCAAGGAGATCCAACCAATGAATCCTCAAGGAAATCAGTCCTGAATATTCATTGGAAGGACTAATACTGAGGCTGAAACTCCAATACTTTGGCCACCTGATGTGAAGAACTGACTCCTTGGAAAAGACCCTAATGCTGGGAAAGATTAAAGGCAGGAGGAGAAGGGGACGACAGAGGATGAGATGGTTGGATGCCATCACTGAATTGATGGACATCAGTTTGAGCAAGCTCCAGGAGTTGGGGATGGACAGGGAAGCCTGGCATGCTGCAGTTTTGGGGGTCACAAAGAGTCGGACAGGATTGAGCGATGGAACCGATGGGAGAGCTGGCCAAGAACTTGAGTAGGCAACTTTGGAACCATCATTGGAAAAACATTTAAAACCAGTCAGATGGGAAGATGTTTTTATGGCTGGAAGTGCTGCTGTTGGTCTTGGTGCTTCGTGCTTTGATGACTTTGGAATGTCTAATGAGATTGGAGCTATTGAAAAGGCTATAATTTTGCCTCAGTATGTGAAAGGTAGAATTCCACTGTATGTATTAACTCTTAGCAGGAAGTATTGGCTTAACAGCTTCATCTGCTTTGGCAGTGAGCAGAACTCCGTCTTTCAAGAACTTCATGATGAAAGGCTCTTCGGTGTTGATTGGTGCAACCTTTGCAGCCATACCTGGAGCTGGAATGCTGGTACAGTCAGTATCATATTCTTGGAACCCAGGCCCAAAACATCTTGCTTGGTTATTACTATCAAGTGTGATCAGTGCAGTGGTGGCTCCTCAAAATATTATGAGGGCTTCTTCTCATCAGAGCAGAGGGGTACACTGCTGGCACTGTGGGAGACCTTTCCACTGTGGCCATGTGTCTACCCAGTGAGAAGTTTCTGAACATGGGCGCACCCTTGGGCATGGGCCTAGATCTTATCTTTGTGTTCTCACTGGCATCTGGGTTTCTTCCACCTACCATGGTGGCTGTTGCCACTGTATACTCAGTAGCAATTTATGGTAGATTAGTTCCTTTCAGCATGTTTCTTATGTATGATATGCAGGAATCAATCAAGTGTGTAGAAGTAGTACCAGTGTATATGGTTCAAAAATATGACCCTATCAATTCAATGCTGGGAATCTACATGGAGACATTAAGTATATTTATGCTGGTTGTCAGTATCCTACCAACTGAAGGCAACAGAAAGAAGTGACATGACTGAGCTTCTGACTTCCTTAATACTTCAGATATCTGGCTTAATAGGGGAAGATTTTCCCTAAATAGGGGCTTCCCAGGTTGCTCTAATGATAAAGAACCTGCCTGCCTCCATCATGCAGGAGATGTAAGAGGCATGGGTTCAATCCCTGGGTTGGGGAGATCCCCTGGAGGAGTGTGTGCCAACACACTCCAGTATTCTTGCCTGGAGAATCTCATGCACAGAGGACCCTGGCAACCTACAGTCCATAGGGTTGCAAAGAGTCGGACACAACTGAAGCGACTTAGCTCACATGCATGCACATTAATTAAATAGTTTGTGCAAGCAGCTTTCATTGAAGTTTAGAAGACAAGAAACTTAAAAAAAAGAAAAGAAAACAAGAAACTGTCAACATGTCTCAGGTGTTACAGCAATGTGATGCTTCAGGTCTGCTTTTTCTTCTGGAGAATAAATTCAGGAGTTCTCTTCCAAATAGCTCACTCATTTTCAATTCTCATGTTTGAATAATTCTAAAATGTTCTGATGAATGTGAAAACCCGTTTGTGTTGCAGGAATTAAAGTGTTTTATCGATTTTTAAATTTATTTGGTTAAGTGATATTTAGGAAACTCGTGTGCCTGCATTTTTTTTCTTTTTCTTTGAGTGTGGGATATTAATAAGTAATGTTATAAGTGACATAAGGGTTTGGTAAAAGGACGAGAAAGAAGTAAAGGGTCAGCTGTGGTCTTTCTGTGAATACTTAGAACTTGGCACATATGTAATTGTGGTGAGCCAGGGAGGGAGTCTGGATGTTTGAAAATAAGTTATGGCTGTACATCTGCTAAGTTATCAGAAGCATTGAGCAGAAAGCAAAGACATAGACGATTCTCAGGACTCTCCTTACAACATAGATGTGGTCGTGTTTGACTTCTCATTGTTTGACACTGTTAGGGAGTCCACAATATTAAATGTATGGAGAATTCCTGTTACATAATATATATTAAAAACAAAAAAAGGACAAGAGGGCAGCAGAGGATGACATGGTTAGATAGCATCACTGACTCCCCTTGGATGTGAACTTGAGCAAACTCTAGAAGATAGTAGAGGGTGGGGAAGTCTGGCGAGCCGCAGACCATGGAGTTGCAGTCGGACATGACTTACTGACTGAACAACAGCCATATATATTACATATGTGTGTTGAAGTCTTGAATCGTCTAGAACAAAATATCCTTAAAACACTCAGGACAAAATATTCAAAGCATGAGATTTCTTGCATTTTTAAGTATACAAAACAGACTCACAGATATAGAGAACAAATTAATGGTTACCAGTGGGGAGAGGGAAGGGGCAGAGGCAATACAGGGGTGGGAGAGTAAAAGGTACAAACTATCATGTATAAAATAAGCTGCAAGGATATATTGTATAATCTGGGAAATATAGCCAATATTTTATGGTAAGTATAAATGGAGCCTAATCTTTAAAAATTATACTGTGAATCACTATATTGTAATATGTAACATATAATATTATATATCACCTGTATAACTATAAGTTAAGAAGTTATAACTATATAACTAAATTTAAAAGTATACAAACAATATGTGCATAATTGCTGAATAGTTTTGCAAATTTATTGAAATGTTTAAAGGAATATATGCTTGCCTTTCTCCTCTCTTCAAGTTTTAGAGCTTTTATCAAAAAGCCTGTTTGCATTACACTTGAGATTATGAAAGCAGTTTTCCCCTCAGATTTGGTTTCTTGAATTTCATCTCAGAGGAATCACTAAAAAAAGGAAGGCAAAGGGAGACTTTTTTCATGAACTGTATCAATCAAAAGCGTAATGGAGATGGGGTGGGAGTTGGGAGGAAGGTTTAAGAGGGAGGGGACATACATAAACCTATGGCTGATTCATGTTGATATACGGCAGAAATGAACACAATATTGTAAAGCAATTATCCTCCAATTAAAAATAAAAAAAGAAACAATGAGTCTACAAAAAAAAAGAAATAAAAAATGCTTTGTTCGAGTATCGCACAGCAGAATTTTCCTCCTCTACTCCACAGACCATTACTTAACTCTCCCATGCAATTTTTAAGTTTTTCTTTGATACAAGAGTTACTTTTAGAAATTCTTATGAATGAAATAATTGTGTGATTATTGAGATGGTTGGTGATTTTTTAAAATTTATTTTTAACTGGAGGATAATTGCTTTACAATGTTGTGTTGGTTTCTGCTATACACCAACTGGAATCAACTCTAAGTATACATACGTCCCCTCCCTCTTGAACGTCCCTCCCACCCATGGTTGGTGGTTTTGACAAATATTTATTATAGTAATCCAGAAATAACTATTCTAGCCATTTCAATTTACATAGGATGCTTATTTCTTAAATAATAAATGGTCCAGCCAGGAAACAAAAAACAGATAAATTGGATTTTATTAAAATTAAAAATGTTTGTGCTTCAAAGTATACCATCAAATGAGTGAAAACAATCTACAGAATGGGAAAATATTGCAAAACATATATCTGATAGAAAAAAAAAAAACACCTCGTAACTGGAGTATTAAAGAAATACAACTCGATGAAGCTGGGGGGAAAGAAAAATAACCCAATTTTAAGACAGGCAAAGAATCCAAATAGAAGTTTTCCCAAAGAATATATACAAATGGGTCAAAAGTACATGAAAATATGCTGAACATCAGTAGTCATTGCGTGCATGCCTACTAAGTCGCTTCAGCCGTGTCCAACTCTTTGCAACCCTATGGAGTATAGCCGCCAGGCTTCTCTGTCCATGGGATTCTCCAGGCAAGATACTGGAGTGGGTTGCCATGCCCTCTTCCAGTGGATCTTTCTAACCCAGGGATCTAACTGGAGTTTCTTACCTCTCTTGCATTGGCAGGCAGATTCTTGACCACTAGTGCCCCATGGGAAGCCCTCAGTAGTCATGAGGGAAATGCAAATATCAAAACTTTGCTTTGATACTGCTTTGAACTAGTTAGTTCCTAAAATGCGTGTGGAAATAGTAGATTCACCAAATGTTAGACCATCTAGGACAATGGAAAAATTCTGAATGATCAAAAGTTACTCTCATAATTTCCTCGTGTATTTTCTAAGAAAGAAACATAAATTATCAGTCTTACACCAAATTAAAAATGAGTATTAGTGGTATGAATGACATCAAGTTGATTTCACCTAAAACTGCACGTGACAAAATTAGTGATACACATTTTGTTTTTTAAAAATCCCGTCTCTTTTTCTCCTTTTTAAATTTCTGTATGCATTCAGAGAGGTACAAGAACAGTTTATTTTTCTCTCTTTTTTTTTTTTTTTTTATTAGTTGGAGGCTAATTACTTCACAACATTTCAGTGAGTTTTGTCATACATTGATATGAATCAGCCACCAGGTGGGATGCATGAGACAAGTGCTCGGGCCTGGTGCACTGGGAAGACCCAGAGGAATCGGGTGGAGAGGGAGGTGGGAGGGGGGATCGGGATGGGGAATACGTGTAACTCTATGGCTGATTCATATCAAAGAACAGTTTTATTTTTATATTTTGGTGGTGCTGTGTCTTCACTGTAGCCCATGGGCTTAGCTCCCTGACCAGGGATGGAACCCACAACCCTGGGGTTAGAAGGCGGATTCTTAACCACTGGAGCACCAGTGAAGTCCCACATCTCTTTTTACATCACTGCAACTAATAAAAATAAATGGTAAAAAAAAAAAAAAACGAAAACTTTGAATATTGACTTAAGAAAGCTTAGGAAGCCACGAGTCAGGCCAGTGGATGGAGCCTCGAGGTGACCGCTGCGTGGGTGGATTCCAGGGCCCGAAGCACAAGTGTGTGGAACTCCAGGTGCCCAACTCCACATAAAGTCAGGAGCCAAATGGGCCCTGGGAAAAGTGATTGGGACAATTCAACAAACCGCTACAGGGAGACTAACCAGGCTTGTTCCGGATCCCTACTTATTAAAGCATTTGATTTTTTAAATTATGTTTATTTTTAATTGATTGATGACTGCTTTACAATATTGGTTTCATTTCTATCATCAGGAATTAGCCATAGTTGTACATATGTTCCCTCTCTCTTGAACCTTCTTCCCATCTCCCACCCCTTTCTACCCCTCCAAGTTGTTACAGAGCCCCAGTTTTGAGTTCCTGAGTCATAGAGCACATTTCCATTGACTATCTATTTTACATATGTTAGTGTACAGAAAGCATTTTCTTTTTTATTCTTAAAAAAATATTTATTTATTTTTGACTGCCATCACCATCTTAGTCGTGGTGCACATGCTCTCAAGTGGTGGCACGTGGGCTTAATCGCCCCTCAGCATGTGGGATCCTCCCCAACCTGGGATCGAACCCACATCACCTGCATTGGCAGGCAGACAACTAACCCCTGCACCACCCTGGAAGGCCCCACTAAGGTGTTTTAGTAAGTGAAAAACCCATTTCGTTCATGATGCTCTTTAGAAGCATGAAGCCGGAGTACTGTTTCTCACTGCTTTATTTGTCACATGAACAAAGCACATGAAACACGAACTGCCTGAGATCATTTTCAAAGCTGGACGAGTCATAGATCTAGTGACCGGGAAACTGTGAGCAGGAACTCCTTATCTGGAGAGTCCAGTCAGTTTGGAAACCACTCATTTAACAAAAAATTGCACAGAACTTGATACCTCTTCAACACAGTGAAGGAGGGTTGGAAGACAGAGACATGAGCAAAGATTTCTAAGTTTGCTTCATGGAAAAAGTTTTCTAAGTTTCATCACAAACTGTCCAATTCATCCTCTGGTATTTATGAAATACCAGAAGTAAATGAAATAAAGGCCTTGTTACAATTTTTCATGTTTCAAGTTTCTTTATCGGTGACATCTTTTCTGTTACACTGAGACTCAGCCTGATGCTGGGAAAGATTGAAGGCAGGAGGAGAACGAGACGACAGAGGATGAGATGGTTGGATGGCATCACTGACTGGATGGATATGAGTTTGAGATAGCTCTGGGAGTTGGTGAAGGACAGGGAGACCTGGCATGCTGCAGTCTATGGGGTCCCAAAGAGTCAGACACAACGGAGCCACTGAACAGAAATGAAGTGCATCTAGTAATCCACAGCATTATTTTATAATGTTTTATAATGTTAATAATCTTTGTATAATTTTATAATGTTTTGTTTTAGAAGGTGCATTATTTTCATTCAAAGAAATCTTGAATGCATCTTAGAATCTTTATTTGGAAGAAGAGAATCTACCTTTTGAGATCATAAACAGATAAGGCCACATTAAGTGAATTGTTATTTTTGAGGGTATGTAATACAATACTTTGTTCGTAGTGATGATTTCTAATGTCCACTTGACTTCACATTCCAGGATGTCTGGCTCTAGGTGAGTGCACACCATCATGATTATCTGGGTCGTGAAAATCTTTTTTGTACAGTTCTTCTATATATTCTTGCCACATCTTCTTAATATATTCTGCTTCTGTTAGGTCCATACCATTTCTGTCCTTTATCGAGCCCATCTTTGCATGAAATGTTCCCTTGGTATCTCTAATTTTCTTGAAGAGCAAATCTGGAAAACTCAGCAGTGGCCACAGGACTGGAAAAGGTCAGTTTTCATTCCAATCCCCAAGAAAGGCAATGCCAAAGAATGCTCGAACTACCGCACAATTACACTCATCTCACATGCTAGTAGAGTAATGCTCAAAATTCTCCAAGCCAGGCTTCAGCAATACGTGAACCATGAACTTCCAGATGTTCAAGCTGCTTTTAGAAAAGGCAGAGGAACCAGAGATCAAATTGCCAACATCCGCTGTTCATTGGAAGGACTGATGTTGAAGCTGAAACTCCAGTACTTTGGCCACCTCATGTGAAGAGTTGACTCATTGGAAAAGACCCTAATGCTGAGAAGGATTGGGGGCAGGAGGAGAAGGGGATGACAGAGGATGAAATGGCTGGATGGCATCACTGACTCGATGGACATGGGTTTGGGTAGACTCCAGGAGTTGGTGATGGACAGGGAGGCCTGGCGTGCTGCGATTCATGGGGTCGCAAAGAGTCGGACACGACTGAGCGACTGAACTGAACTGAACTGAATACAATACTAAATTTTTTTCTCTGACTTAACCAGTTCTAAGTTGAAATATTTAACATGCTTGGGTCAGACCTTATCAGATTCAGATCTGTATTAATAAGAATGTTGACCCTTAGAAAATAAAACTTAAAAATTAACAAAAGGAAACCTTTGAAATAATGAACACAAAACAAAATTTTCAACAGACAAAAGAAAAAGACTTTACTTTTTACTAAAAAATCAAAGAGTGAAATCTTTTGACAAAATTTAGATATGCAAAATTATGACTGGGAAATTTTTACTTGGTAGAAATTATGGTCATAAAAAGAAATTATAGGGAATTCCCTGGTGGAACAGTGGTTAGGACTCCGCACTTTCACTGCTGAGGGCCTGAATGCAATCCCTAGTTAAGGAATTAAGATCCCACACAAGGCTAAAAAAAGAAAAAAATTATAGTGGTAAAATCTTCAGTGGTAAAATTAGATATGGACAAGATGTGACCAAATCTTCAAAGAACTGATTCTGATTAAATAATTTCAGAGAAATAAAATTAAAAACATTGAAAATGACTTTCCTGCTCTCCATATCAAATTAAGCAAAGATTTAAATTTACTTTATATTTAGCTATAGGAAAAATTTGGTAATTCACCAGAGTATCATTCTATTGAAATATTTTTATTGATAAAATATGTAATAAAATGTTACTAATCACAAAACAGCAGCATAAAAAGTACTCAATTTCATATTAGATGTGCACTGGGGAAAGGGGTGAATGGGTTAGAAAATACTATTTTCATTTGTTAGTTTTTCCTTTTGTCTGTATTTCCCCATGACAATTTTGTGAAATAAATTCAAAAATTTACTTCTTAACACAATTCAGGTGTACAGGGAAAAAACAAGAAGTTCTTGGAGTTTTGTTTTCCTTTCATACTAGACCTTTTATTTAGTAGAAATATGGCACTGCAGTCCATCTGACATTCTGAAATTCTGTAACTTATTTTCCCAAAGCAAGGTTTTAGTCACATAATAAATTATCCTAAGACTGTACCATAATGCTTTTGTTACCCCACTGATTTATAATTAAATTTGTTTGGTCAGTTACCCACTAATAAAATAACCCTGTGGGGTATAACATATGGGTTTTCTCAAGCTAAAACTATTCTGACTTTCCTCTTAGTTAGTGGGAGAGAAAATTATTAAACATCGAATCCAATTTTTGTCTACCCCGATAACCTAAATGATCCATTTAGTCCTCCAAGAATGGAAACCATGCCTGTGGAATATTTAAAGTAGAAAAAGAAAACTGCTATTGGAATTAGAGTAATCATATTTAGATATTTCAAGGACTGTTAAGTGGAGGCATGATTATATTTATTCTCTGTAACCAAAGACTGGGACTGGCATACATAAAATCACAGAAAGGGAGATTTTACTCTGTTTAAGAAAGAACTAATATTTGGAGCTGTCCGCGAATTGAATGGGGCTTCCCTCATGGCTCAGCTGGTAAAGAATCCGCCTGCAGTGTGGGAGACCTGGATTTGATCCCTGGGTTGGGAAGATCCCCTGGAGAAGAGAAAGTTTACCCACTCCAGTATTATGGTCTGGAGAATTCAATGGACTGTATAGTCCATGGGGTCACAAAGAGTTGGACACGACGCTTATGAGAGACGAGAGTTACAGCATCAGGAATCGTCAAGCTGAGGTTCTGGGGTGTTGAAAGAAGCATCTTTGGTTGAGATCAGATCCTTGAGATCAGTCACAGGGACATTGTTACCTGTGGTTTAAGGAGGGCCAGTGTTGGCAGTTTCAGCATTAGTTCTACAGTGATGTCTCTTTCAACTACTTGCAGTTCACTAATGTTAGTTGAAGTGGAAAGACAGGAACAGAGTTTTGGTGCAAATACATCCTTGGAAGTATGTTTTGCAGGAGAAAATCACCATGTCTTTAACACCAAAAAAAGGATTAAAAAGACCACTGGTCTGATCATCTTAAAAATGTCTTCAATTTTTGAGAATCCAAGGTTCTGCATCTGGAAAGCTGTGTAGCTTCAGTCTGGAGAACTGGTTGGAGACACCTGCAGAGGTTGAAGGGAAGAAAGAGCTGGTATCTGAAGTAAAGAGGGATTTGGCCACATGCGAGTCCTCAAGAGGGAAAAGTGGGAACTGGGTTAATAAACAAACCAGCCAAGGTAAAGAGGGAAGGTGGAGTTTGGTCACCAGGAAGAAAGCCAGAGAGTAACTTTTCTAAGTAGGGTTCAACGGAACCAAGACCCCTCATGGTCTCGAGGGGTCAGTCTTTCCAGAGAGTCCAGAGAGTCAGGACCCTCTCCCTGTCTACACCAGACTCTGCACACACAGGCCCCTCTGCCTGGAACACCGCTTCCTCCCCTATCTACCTGGGGTTCACAGTCTCCCCCAGGCAGAGCTCACAATCAGCTCCTCTGTGAAGTCTTCCCAGGCCTCTCCAGACGGCGGGAGAGACTTGATCCTCTGTGTTCCAACAGCACCCTCCACATCAGGATGAACTACCCATGGCCTGTCGCCCACCAGGCTCCTCTGTCCACAGGATTCTCCAGGTAGGAATACTGGAGTCGGTAGCCATCCCCTTCTCCATGGGATCTACCGAGTGCTTCCCAACTCGGTAGCAATAAACACATCTTCTCCAGGAGATCTTCAGTCTCCGGGGATTGAACCTGGGTCTCCTGCATTGCAGGCAGATTCTTTACCATCTGAGCCACCAGGGAAGCCCAATATAATTACTGTCAAGACGTCTGACTCTCTCACTAGACCATGAGCCCCTTGGAGCTAGGAGCCATGTACTGTTGATTTTTCTGTCATCAGAATTAAAATCGTGTCAAGCATGTTTGTACCTCGATAGATATTTGATGAATGAGTAAGTGAATGAGTGAATGAGTCCAAGTAGAGCAGCACAGCTGAGCCCATTCTGCGGATGCAGATGCTCGGTTCCTCTGGTTCACCAGCAAGAGCAAGCTCTCGCATGATAGCTGAGTAGCTCCAACTATGAGATCAAAATATTCCTGGGATAGACAGCCAGGCATGCCATTATAAGGGTTCCCATATTACCCTGAAATCCTCTAGAGACCCTGGCACACTGTTTTATCTAATAAATATGATGATTTGCACTATATGTATATGTATATGTTCAACTGAGTGCACAAGTATATGAATAAATGAATGAAAACCTCCAAAAATAAAAAAAAGATCCATTAGATTCATGAAGCCAGTGAGAAGAATATCTGGAGTGAGTACAACAGCAAAACAGTCTTAGGCAAAGTGAGGTGATCTTACTTTGAGTGACAGCTTATCACCTTTGCCATATTCTACTGGTTGCAGAAGCAAGCGAGAAGTCCCACCACACTCAAGTGTAACTGATTACACAAAGGCATGAATGTGAGAAATGATTTTCTACGCAGCTTCAGAGAACCACATTCCACCTTTACCTTAACTTTGTCGTTTCCAAGGAAACAAGGCTGTTCATTTTGGCAGGCCAGATCTAAGTATATTACATCATGTGTTTACTTTTGGTTGCGCTGGGTCTTTGTTGCTGGGTGCGGGCCTTCTATAGTTGCCGCAAGTTGGGTCTTGCAGAGTGATGACTTCTCATCGTGGTGGCTTCTCTTGTTGGGAAGCACAGGCTCTCCGGTGCTCAGGCTCAGTAGTTGTGGCACACAGACTTAGTGGCCCTGTGGCATGTGGGATCTTCCCTGACCAGGGACTGAACTCGTGTCCCCGTGATGGAAGGCAGATTCTTAACCACTGGACCACCAGGGACGTCCTGGCAGACCACAACTGATGCTGTCACCTTTACCTACAACCCTGCTTTGTTTTGATCCCATCACACCATTTGACTTTCCTTTAAATTTCACCTAAATATGGCATTCTCTCCATTCCTGTAATTCTTTTCCTTTGAGACACCTATAATTTCTCCCATGTGCAATCTCTCTTGTTGCAACATGTGTGTTTGACTACAGGTTTGTTCCTAGCTGTCTTAGGCTGATTGGCCTGGAACAACTGCCGTCAAGGTATGGACAAGTCCTTTGCTGCCACAAACCAGGACCTCAACTCGGTAGCAATAAACACATCTGAGACCCCTTGTGTTTCCCCTGCCAAGCGCTCCCTGTTCTTAATTGCAGGGTTTTATGCTGAATCTGGACTTTTATATTCTTTTTGGGCTTCAGAGACACACCGGTTTTTTGAGTAAGCAGGCAGGGCAACTAATCCTTGGGGTTAGGGCCCAAAACTCTTGTAAGTTCTATTTTTATTTTTGACCAAATGTCAGCCAACTTCTCAAGGGTTGTCTGCTAATAAACTTGCACTACTTTCTGATATAGCTTCATAGAAGATGGTTTGGAATTGTACTGGCTACTCTGCGGAACTTTGACCTAAATAAGATGGCTCATTTTAGAGACACGTTAGAATAAAAAAAAGAGAAAGAGAAAACAACTCTGTCTTGAAGGGACTGTCTATCTTAGCCATCTGAAAGATCATTTGGTTTCAAGAAAAACTTCTTCCCTCCTCAAACATCCTTCATGTCCATTCTGATGGGATTAATATTGGCTGTTTTATTCTGTAACTTGATAAAATTGTCAAGAGTCTGAGTTACTGTTTAAGTCAGTTAAAAGGATTTGTGTGTGTGTTTTGAAATGAGTTTTTTTTTTTCCTCTCTTTCTTTTTCTCTCTCTTTCTCTGCACCAGGTTTTAGTTGTCTCATTGGGATCTAGTTCCCTGACCAGGGATTGAACCCAGGTCACTTGCACTGGAAGCATGGAATCTTAGCCACTGGACACCAGGGAAATTCCAAAGCGAACTTTTCTGAATCTACTTTTCCCCCTCTCTTTGGAGCAGAAATATTATTAAGCTTTCTCCAATGATGATTTTTTTAATTTTTTATTTTTTTTCCAATGATGATTTTATATTTGTGTAAAGCTTATTCCCTTTCCCTTTTTTTGCCTTCTGTCTACTCCTTCTTTGCTCCTCTCTCTTAAAGGTGAATTGATGAGAAAGGAAATAAAGCTATCCATTTTCAAAAGTATTGCCTATGATCAAACTGGTGATGGGTTAAGTCTCTGGGTATATATGACACCAGCAATCCATAATCGCCGAGTGAGTGAAGGAGCAGGATGTTTGAGGAAAGGCACTGTACTGAACATCAGGAGCCAAGGGCTGTAGTCCAGCTCTGACACTTCGTGAGTGACTGTCAGCAGGACAATTAGTCTCCTGGCCTCATTTTCCTCATCTGCAAAAAGGGAGGCTCAGATCAGCTGATCTCTGATCTCTCTTCTGCTCTCACATGTTTCGCTTCTTTGCATTGCATGATCTCTATCATACTGACGCATTGAAGATTTTTCTACTTTTTTTTTTTTTTTTAAATTTTTGGCCACATCACAAAGCATGTGGGATCTTAGTTCCCCAACCAGGCAGCAAACCCATGTCCTCTGTCATGGAAGCATGGAGTCTTATCCATTGAACCATGGTGGGATTCCCTTTTCTTTTTTTAATAATTTATTTCTGGCTGTGCTGGGTCTTCCTTGCTGCGGGCAGGCTTTTTCTCTAGTTGTGACATGCAGGCTTCTCGTTGTGGTGGCTTCTCTTGCTGTGGAGCACGGGCTCTAGGCCAGGGGCTTCAGGAGTTGCGGCGCCCAGGCTCTGGGGCACAGGCTCAATGGTTGCAGCACCCATGCTTCGTTGCTCCACAGCATGTGGGATTTTCCCAGATTGAAAATCTGGGATTTTCAGGGATTGAACCCATGTCTCCTGCATCGGCAGTCAGATTCTTTACCACTAAGCCATCAGAGAAGCCCTGCTTTCTTTTCTTAGGCTTCAATTTTTGGATTCAAATATCTCTTTTTTTTAAGAAATTTGACTTATTTCGGCCACATGAAGAGCATGTAGAACTTAACTTCCTGGATCAGGCATCAAACTCACATCCCATGCAGTGGATGTGGGAGTCTTAACCACTGGAGCACCAGAGAAGTCCCTCTCTGTCTCTTGTACCTCATTTCTTCCTTCTGGGTTCAACTTTTTTATCGTGAAGCTGAGATAATCACATTAATATTTGAAAAAAGTGAACTTTGAGGGATAAAAAGAAACAATATAGGGGCGTTTGGGGCAGGCTTCCCCAGAACGTGCTACTTTCACATGTGGATTATTTTGAGCTGAAGATAATCAAGGCCCAGCAGAGTCAGGAAGACCTTTCTTTTTAACCTTCTCCTTAACTGTCTAAAAGAGTTTAAACAGGGGGCCTGTACCAGAAAAAGAGTAATTACCAGAGATAATTTTTTTAATATCAGAAGGACTTATCTGCATGTCAGAGTAAACATTTACTCTCTTCTTCATCCTATGATTTGTCCTGCTCCGCTTTGAGGGCCCACACCCTACCCCCTTCTTAGCTTAGAATAGTATGTAAGCCTCAATTGCCTCTGAGTCTCACGTCTTTAGGGCTACCCGCATAGCTCTGCTGGTAAAGAATCTGCCTGCAATGCAGGAGATCCAGTCAATTCCTGGGTCAGGAAGATCCCCTGGAGAAGAAATAGGGTACCCACTCCAGTATTCTTGGGTTTCCCAGGTGGCTCAGATGGTAAAAAATCTACCTGCAATGTGGGAGACCTGCGTTTGATACATGGGCTGGGAAGATCCCCTGGAGGAGGGCATGGCAACCCACTCCAGTATTCTTGCCTGGAGAATCCACTGACAGAGGAGCCTGGAGGGCTACAGTCCATGGGGTCGCCAAGAGTCAGACACGACTCCATGACCAAGCACAGCACAGCATTCATGTCTTTATGGGCATCCTGAACATACAAAGTTATGTTTGTTTTTCTTCTGTTAATCTGCTTTATGTCAGCTAGTTATTATTCCAGCCAACAAACTTAGAAGGGAAGAAGAGAAAGCTTTCCGTCTCCAAGTATATAATGATAAAATGTTGATGAATCCAATTCAATGAATGATGCTGGGGCAACTGGACCTTGATGGGCAAAAAACAGAATCTCAACCTAAACCTCACAGCTTATGCAAAAGTAAACTCAAAATTAGTCACAGACTTATATAAAAAACATGAAACTTTTAGACGAAAATATAGGAGAAAATCTTTGGGGAATTCAGGCTAGGCAAAGCCTACTTGAGCTTGATATCAAAAGCAAAATTTATAACAGGAAAAATCGACAAACTGGACTTCATCAAAATTAAAACTTTTGTTCTGGGACAGCACCTAGGAAGAAAAGACAAGATACAAACTTGGATAAATATCTGCAAGCCACACAAAAGAAAAAGGACTAGTACTTAGAATACATTGAGTTGGTCACATATCTGAACAACCTTTTGGCCAACTCAATATAAAGATTATAAAGACCAGAGTTCAGTCATAAAAGATAAAGAACTGAGCAGTTCCCTGGTGACCCAGTGGTTAGGATTCAGGGTTTTCATTACCATGCCCCAGGTTCAGTCCCTGGTTGGAGAACTGAGATCCCATAAGTGCATCAATGTGTGTGGGCGGTGGGTCTCAGAGAAAGGGTAACAAATTAGAATATGGGCAAAAGACATCATGGTATTGTGATTTATGATATTTTTGTCCCTTCCTGGCACATAATTCCTAAAACACTTGTAATTTTCTAGCTGAACAGAGCCACAGAGGCATCTTTTGTTATAATAATGACATCTTTTTGTTTCTGAAATAGCTTTAGCGCAATAAAGGTGAAATATGTGTCTTCTGTTATTCGTAAAAATTCCCTTTCCCCCATCTGTGTACGATAATAAAGTGATTTTTGGAAAACTCCTAGATAATCATGTGATGGGAGCTGGTTGTCGGGGAACCAACCATGTGATTAGATAGTTGGAACTTTTGCCCACCTCCTGATCTCCAAGGAGGGGAGAGGGGCTGAATTCTTCATAAAAGACTGATGATTCAATTGACCACACCTACAGAGAAGGGCTCCATACAAATCCAAAAGGACAAGGTCAGGGGAGCTTCTAGGTTGGTGGAAACAGAGATGCTGGGAGAGTGATGCATTCAGAGAAGGCTTGGATGCGCTGTGCCTCTCCCCCACTTGTCCTCTGCATCTCTTCCATCTGGTTGTTCCTGAGTCATATCCTTTTATATTAAGCTGGTGATCAAGTAAACTGTTCTCCCGAGTCCTGTGAGCCACTCCAGCAAACTAATGGAAACTGAGAAAGGGTTGTGGGAAACTCTGATTTACAGCTGGTTGGTCAAAAGAATAGATAAAGACCTGGACTTGCAATCGGCATCTGAAGTGGTCAGGGGCAGCGTTGTGAGTCCGAGCACTTAATCTGTGGGAGCTGATGCTATCTACAAGTCAACAGTGTCAGAACTGAGTTAAACTGTAAACACCCAGCTGGTGTCGGGAGGAACTGAGAACTGCTTGGTGTTGAGGAAAAACACACGCACCTCTGGTCAAAGTGTTGTGAATGTAAGTAAAGAGGAAATAAGGTGTTTTTTCCATTAGATTGAGTGTCAGAGGTGTTATGAACTGTGAAAGTGTGAGAACAGTGGAAGTAGGGTAGAGCAGAAACACAAGAAGTGCCTTCCCTATAAACACATACAGACATTTCACCGAAGTGGATATCAGTTCAGTCGCTGAGTCCTGTCCAACTCTTTGTGACCCCATGGACTGCAGCACACCAGGCCTCCCTGTCCATCACCAACTCCCGGAGCTTGCTCAAACTCATGCCCATTGAGTCAGTGATGCCATCCAACCATCTCATCCTCTGTCGTCCCCTTCTCCTCCTGCCTTCAATCTTTCCCAGCATCAGGGTCTTTTCCAAGGAGTCAGTTCTTTGCATCAGGTGGCCAAAGGATTGGAGTTTCAACTTCAGCATCAGTCCGTCCAATGAATATTCAGGACTGATTTCCTTGAGGATGGACTGGTTGGATCTCCTTGCAGTCCAAGGGACTCTCAAGAGCCTTCTCCAACACCACAGTTCAAAAGCATCAATTCTTCAGTGCTCAGTTTTCTTTATAGTACAACTCTCACATCCATACATGACTACAGGAAAAATCATAGTTTTGACTAGACAGACCTTTGTTGGCAACATAATGTCTCTGCTTTTTAATAGGCTGTCTAGGTTGGTCATAGCTGTTCCTCCACGGAGCAAGTATCTTTAATTTCATGGCTGCAGTCACCATCTGCACTGATTTTGGAGTCAAAGAAAAGAAAGTCTCTCACTGTTTCCATTGTTTCCTCATCTATTTGCCATGAAGTGATGAAACTGGAAGGTATGATCTTAGTTTTCTAAATGTTGAGTTCTAGGCCAACTTTTTCACTCTCCTCTTTCACTTTCATCAAGAAGCTCTTTAGTTCTTCTTCGTTTTCTGCCATAAGGGTGGTGTCATCTGCATATCTGAGGTTAATATTTCTCCTGGCAATCTTGATTCCAGCTTGTGCTTCATTCAGCCCAGCATTTCACATGATGTACTCTGCATATAAGTTAAATAAGCAGGGTGACAATATACAGCCTTGACGTACTCCTTTCCCAATTTGGAACAAGTCTGTTGTTCCATGTCTAGTTCTAACTGTTGCTTCTCGACCTGCATATAGATTTCTCAGGAGGCAGGTAAGGTGGTCTGGTATTCGCATTTCTTTAAGAATTTTCCACATTTTGTTGTGATCCACACAGTCAAAGGCTTTGACATAGTCAATGAAGCAGAAGTAGATGTTTTTCTGGAACTCTCTTGCTTTTTTGTGCAAGGTAAATAATCACATGAAAAGATGTATGACATCACCAGACATGAGGAAATGCAAATTAAAACCACAATGAACAATCACTACATACCTCTCAGGATGGCTGAAATAAATAGTGATAATATCAAATATTGGTGAAGATGCAGAAGTGCATCATTAGAGTGTTGGTGAGAATGTAAAATGGTACAGACACCCTGAAAAAGTTTGGCAGTTTTTTATAAAACAAAACATGCACGTACTGTTTGAACCAGCAATTACACTCTTGGGTGTTTATTCTAAAGAAATGAACATTTATGTTCATAGAAAACATGTACATGAATGTTCATAGTGGCTTTACTTGTTGTAATCCTAAACTGGAAATTGCTCAGATGAATTTAAACAGCTGAATGCTTTAAATAAACTGTCCTGCATTCACATCAGGGCATACCATGCAACAATAAAAAGGAATAAACTTTTAAAAAAAATTTGCTGTGCTTGGTCTTATTTGTGGCATGTGGGATATAGTTCCCTGAAAATGAAAGTGAAGTCGCTCAGTCATGTCCGACTCTTTGCGACCCCATGGACTGTAGCCTACCAGGCTCCTCCGGCCATGGGATTTTCCAAGCAAGGGTACTGGAATGGGTTGCTATTTCCTTCTCCAGGGGATCTTCCCGACACAGGAATCGAACCCAGGTCTCCCACATTTCAGGCAGATGCTTTACCATTTGAGCCACCAATAAAAAGGAATAAACTTAAAAAAAAATTTGCTGTGTTTGGTCTTAGTTGTGGCATATGGGATCTTTCTAGTTCCTTGACCAGGGATCAAGCCTGGGCCCCTTGCTTTGGGAGTACTGAGTCTTAACCACAGGACCACCAGGGAAGTTCCATGAACATAAAACTTGAGAGATGCAAAATGGTAAAGTCTAACTATCTCCAACCCTATAAAAAAGAACTTCTTTCTCATGATAAAAATAGCTATATATACTCAGCTAGGAATTTCTTTTCAGAATTTCAAACTGGAGAGAACTAGATCTGCAGTGTTGTTTTTAGAGTATCATAGATCAGTATCATAGATCAGTAAATATTAGGTAGCCATGAAAACTTTAGCTATGAAGATTATGCAGCAACACAGGAAATATATATGGCATAATATCTGATGAAAAAAAGGAGAACATGTAGTTTCACTGTTAAAAGTCCACACATAAGGGAAAAATCACATGAAACATATCAAAATGCTCAGAGTGGTTATATTAGGAAGGCAGTCATATGAATGATTTCTTTTCTTTCCTTTGATTGCTTTTCAGACTGAGTAAGATTATTCTTAATGACTAAAAAAATTATAACTGGATCTTATGTAGTGACTATCGCATTTTTCTTCTCAAATCTCCCGAGTTTGCATAGAGTCACTAAATAATCCCTCAGTCTCAGGTCACTTCTTTTCTGACAGAAATGGTTATTAGATTAGATTAGTGACATGCTATAGACACAATATATCCTGACTTCTGCTTAGCATTTAAAAAATCTTTGCTTTTGGTCAAGGTTCTTTGGGTCACAATAACAAATGTGCTCAGATTTGCTCATGCAAAGTGTGAATCTTGGGGAATAGGACCACTGTATATAACCCAAGGGAGGAAGTTCAGCTGAGGACAGCAGTCAGTGACTAGCATGTGGTGAAGAACCAAGGCAGATACCATCTTTCAGGATCACGTGGTCTCCGGTTCATTCTACACATCTGCTCATTCTTTCTCTCTCTCCTTCTTCACACTCAAAACCTATCTTCTCAGCTTCTCTGATCCACATGGTGCAAAAAGGCTGCTCACTCTCATAATCAGATTTCCCGCTAGCTCTCGCCCTCTAGTCAAATGCTTCAGTTCAGTTCAGTTCAGTTCAGTTGCTCAGTCGTGCCCGACTCTTTGTGACCCCATGAATCGCAGCACACCAGGCCTCCCTATCCATCACTAACTCCCGGAGTTCACCCAAACTCATGTCCATCGAGTCGGTGATGCCATCCAACCATCTCATCCTCTGTTGTCCCCTTCTCCTCCTGCCCCCAATCCCCCCCCAGCGTCAAATGCTTAGAGTCCCAGTATTTGAATTTATATTCAATTTTAATTCCCAGGAGAGAAAATCCAATTGATCAGTGAGTCAACTGTCTACCCCAGCTTTTATTTTGGCATTGGAGGTGGGGGTGGGGATTGTATAATATAAATTTGGCTGCAAAAGGGCCACACCCTTGGTTGAGGAGAGGATTTGGAGAAAGGGGCCTTGGTTTGGCAGACAACTTTAAAGATATTTACCACTTGGGTTTTTTTAATTTATTAATTTATTGGACTGTGCTGAGTCTTCATTGCTTTTGTGCAGGATTTCTTGAGTTATGGCGAGCAGGGGCTACTCTTCGTTTGGTGTGTGGGCTTCTCATTGTGGTGGCTTCTCTTGTTGTGGAGCACAGGCTCTAGGCGAGTGGACTTCAGTAGTTGCAGTACACAGACTGGCTCAGTAGGGCTTCCCTGGTGGCTCAGTGGGTGAGGAATCTGTCTGCAATACAGGAGACCCAGGTTCAACCCCTGGGTCGGGAAGATCCCCTGGAGAAGGGAATGGCTCCCACTCCAGTATTCTCGCCTGGAGAACCCCACGGACAGAGGAGTCTGGTGGGCTAAAGTTCAAGAGCCAGACACGACTTAATGACTAAATCACCACCACCAGGCAAAGTCGCTGTGGTGCATGGACCTAGTTACTTTGTGTCATGTGGAATCTTCCTGGACCAGGGATTGAATTCGTGTTCCTTACATTTGCAAGTGGATTCCCATTCACTGCACCAACGGGGAAGTCTACCACCTGGGTTTCTCAGGAGTCCTCAGCATCAAGCTGGAGAAACAGGAGTTGGTTGAATACACAAGAAGCTATACTGTAACTGGGTAAATGACCACACCCACAGAAGATAAATCAGTGACACCCTGCCTAAGATTTCTGGAGAAAGTGGCTTTCAAATCTTATGAGTAGATCTATGATAGCTTCCAGTAAAGGCTCTATGAGGGCTCTGTCCTAATCAACATTTTTTCTTAAAGTCTTGAATTCCCTGGGCCTGGGGAACTTGTGTTTCCATTTTCCTTAACATTCTTAAATCTTCTCTGCCTCCATCCCTGTCTGCGTGGATGTGTGCTAAGTTGCTTCAGTCACGTCCAACTCTGTGACCCTTTGAACTGTAGCCCGCCAGGCTCCTCTGTCCATGGGATTCTCTAGGCAAGAATACCGAAGCGGGTTGCCATGCACTCCTCCAGCAGATCTTTCCAACCCAGTGATTGAACCTGCATCTCTTATGTCTCCTGCATTGGCAAGCAGGTTCTTTACCACTAGCGCAACCTGGGAAGCCCCCATCCCTGTCTACTCTCTGCTAATGATAGACTTTTTTATTTTTAATTGTAGTTGATTTACAATGTTATGTTAATTACTGCTGTATAGCAAAGTGATTCAGTTTTTCTTTTTAAATATTCTTTTCCATCATAGGACACTGAATATAGCTCTCTTTGCTATACAACATGACCTTGTTGTTTATCTGTTCTATGTATAAAACCTTACATCTGGCTAACCCAACCTCCCACTCCACCTCTCCCCCATCCGCCTCCCTCTTGGCAACCACAGGTCCGTTCTCTATGCTAACGACCGACTTCTTAACCAGAAGAGAAGAATAGAAGCAATCAGAACTGTTTATCACCAAACCTAATGATTTACCTACATCTGGACTCATATAATCGTCCTTCCCTCCTATACCACATGTGAATCATATCTACCCCAACGTGTGCATTGGGGTAGAAGCCAGAAGAACCTGGCTTCTGCAATTATCCCATTTCTATGCTACATCACCAGTTTTTGTCCTTCTACTGTATTATTATCATAATCATACAACCATGCTAAAACATAAAAAGAAATCAGCCCCCACAAATAGAGTTATATGTCATCTAGACTGCCAGTTAGCTATAATGTCAAACTATCAGCAGACCAAAAAACCTTTATGGTCTGGTCCTCTTGAACAAATACTGTATCCCCTTTGAGAAATGTTTTAGTAATCTTCACAAATGTCCTTTCAAATTTGTTAAATGACGGTCAACACCATAGAATAATATGCAATGTACTTGTTCCACTGGGGTCTTTCAGGATTTGAGTCTAGTTGTTAGTCTAGAAGCAAGGAAAGAAGTGATATGGGTCTTGAGGAGAATCAGCATTCATCTGCAAAGCACCTACTTCAGGATAGGTCATTACAGGTTCTTCAGGCAAGGGGACCCTAATCTCCAGACAGTTAGATGGATCAGATTGAAACGGAGCAGGACCATATGGTCCTTGTCCCCTAACCAAGTCCTCTGCCTGCCTTTTGCCTGTGGAAAACTTCAGTCAAAGAATAAGTTTAATCAGAGAAGTGAGAAATGCTGAAACAAAGGAAAACAGTCATCAAAGGAGACTAAATAATAATTATGTAGTCATTAAGCATAGTCAAGGATCTTTAGTTCTTTTTCAAGGGCTATAGGTAATATTCTGAGCCACCTCCTGTGAGCTGTCTTATAGATAGCAAAACACCAGGTGGAGAAGTTAACTAAAAGATGATCAGATTGTACCCAGGACGTGAGATGCCACAATTCCAAGAATTGACTGTAAAAAAAATGGGAACAAGTTCACACTGGAAGTGAAGATTAACTGTACCTAAAACAACCAAAATGATGCTAGTCAGACCACTGATGACCAATCAAAGACGGCTGTTGGAGATGACTGTGTGATTTCTGCATGTAACCCCCTCAACTCTGTCTGTAGAAGCTCTCACCCTCTGCGTATCATGGGGGGAGTCGGCCTTTGGACAGATGTTCACCACTCTCCCCCACCAGTTGTTGGCACCTGAAATAATGCAAACATTCCTTTCCACCAACCTGGCCAGTTTATTGGCTTTTGAACAGAGAGCAGCGAGACCTCCCACACAAGATTCCTATTGCTCCTGGAACAAATTACTACAAATCTAGAGGCTTAAAACAACGCAAATTTATTATTTTACATTTTGGAAAATCTCATTGGGCTAAATAAGGGGTCACATGGCTTCATTCCTTTTGGAAGCTTTAGGGGAGATTGTCTTTCCTAGGTTCTAGGGGAAATGAATGTATACTGGCTTTTCTCAAAGACAGTAGTGAACCTTCGTATTTTTTGTATTTCTCTTTCTGCCTATGACCTTTTGCCTCTTGTAAAGATCCCTGTGATTACACTGGGCCCACCTGGATAATCCAGGATAATCTTCCCAGTAAAGGAGACTTTATTTAATTAAACTGCACAATCCCTTCCACAATCCCTGCATTCAGTTGGGAAAGGTACACCCAACTGAATGCTGAATTCCAGACAAAGACAAGGAGAGACAAGATGGCCTTCTTCAATGAACAGTGCAAAGAAATAGAGGAAAACAACAGAAAGGGAAAGACTAGAGATCTCCTCAAGAAAACTGGAGATATCAAAGGAATATTTCATGCAAAGATGGGCACAAAAAAGGACAGAAACGGAGAAGGCCTAATAGAAGCAGAACAGATCAAGAAGAGATAGCAAGAATATAGAGAACTGTACAAAAAAAAGATCTTAATGACCCAGATAACCACCATGGGGTGGTCACTCACCTAGAGCCAGACATTCTGGAGTGTGAAGTCAAGTGGGCCTTAGGAAGCACTGATGCCAATAAAGCTCATGGAAGTGATAGGATTTCAGCAAAGCTATTTAAAAACACTAAAAGATGTGTTGTTATAGTGCTGTCTTCATTATGTCAGCAAATCTGAAAACCCAGCAGTGGCTACAGGACTGGAAAAGGTCAATCTTCATCCCAATTCCCAAGAAGAGCATACTAAAGAATGTTCAAACTACTACACAATTGTGCTCACTTCCCATGCTAGGGAGGTTATGTTCAACCACCCTAATAGCAGAAAGCGAAGAGGAGCTAAAAAGTCCCTTGATGAAGGTGAAAGAGGATAGTGAAAAAGCTGGCTTAAAACTCAATTTTCAAAAAACGAAGATCTGGTATCTGGTCCCATCATTTCATGGCAAATAGATTGGGGAAAAAATGGAAACAGTGAGAGATTTTATTTTCTTGACTCCAAAGTCACTGCAGATGATTATTGCAGCCACGGGATTAAAAGATGCTTGCTCCTTGGAAGAAAAACTTTGACCAACCTAGACAGCATATTAAAAAGCAGAGACATCACTTTGCCCAGTCATGATTTTTCTAGTAGTCATGTATGGTTGTGAGAGCTGGACCATAAAGAAAGCTGAGTGTTGAAGAATTGATGCTTTTGAACTGTGGTGTTGGAAAAGACTCTTGAGTCCCTTGGACTGCAAGGAGATCAAAGCAGTCAATCCTCAGTTCAGTTCAGTTCAGTTGCTCGACAGTATCCGACTTTGTGACCCCATGGACTGCAGCACGCCAGACTTTCCTGTCCATCACCAGAGTGATGACAGGAGTTGACTCAACTCCCAGAGTTTACTCAAACTCAAGTTCATCGAGTTGGTGATGCCATCCAACCATCTCTTCCTCAGTCGTCCCCTTCTCCTCCTGCCTTCAATCTTTCTCAGCATCAGGGTCTTTTTCAAGGAGCCAGTTCTTCCCATCAGGTGGCCAAAGGATTGGGAGTTTCAGCTTCAGCATCAGTCCATCCAATGAATATTCAGGACTGATTTCCTTTAGAATTGACTGGCTGGATCTCCCTGCAGTCCAAGAGACTCTCAAGAGTCTTCTCCAACACCACAGTTCAAAAGCATCAATTCTTTGGTGCTCAGCTTTCTTTAGAGTCCAACTCTCACATCCACACATGACTATTGGAAAAGCCATAGCTTTGACTAGACAGACCTTTGTTGGCAAAGTAATGTCTCTGCTTTTTAGTATGCTATCTAGGTTGGTCATAGCTGTTCTTCCAAGGAGCAAGCGTCTTTTAATTTCATGGCTGCAGTCACCATCTGCAATGATTTTGGAGCCCAAGAAAAGAAAGTCTCTCACTGTTTCCATTGTTTCCTCATCTATTAACCATGAAGTGATAGGACCAGATGCCCTGATCTTGGTTTTCTGAATGTTGAATTTTAAGACTTTTTCACTCTCCTCTTTCATTTTCCTCAAGAAGCTCTTTAGTTCTTCTTCGTTTTCTGCCATAAGGGTGGTATCATCTGCATATCTGAGGTTATTGATATTTCTCTCAGCATCTTGATTCTAGCTTGTGCTTTATCCAGCCTGGCATTTTGCATGACGTACTCTGCATATAAGTTAAACAAGGAGGGTGACAATATACAGCCTTGACATACTGTTTTCCTAATTCAGCCCCAGGATAGAAGCAGAAGATATTAAAAAGAGGTGACAAGAATACACAGAAGAACTATATAAAAAAGATCATGACCCAGATAACCATGATGATATGATCACTCACCTAGCATTAGATATCCTGGAATGCGAAGTCAAGTGGGCCTTAGGAAGCATCAGTATGAAAAAAGCTAGTGGAGGTGATGGAATTCCAGTTGAGCTATTTCAAATCCTAAAAGATAATGCTGTGAAAGTGCTGCACTCAATATGCCAGCAAATTTGGAAAACTCAGCAGTGGCCACAGGACTGGAAATGGTCAGTTTTCATTCCAATCCCAAAGACAGGCAATGCCAAAGAATGTTCAAACTACCGCACTCATCTCACATGCTAGCAAATGCTCAAAATTCTACAAGCCAGGCTTCAACAGTATGTGAACAGTGAACTTCCAGATGTTCAAGCTGAATTTAGAAAAGGCAGAGGAACCAGAGATCAAATTGCCAACATGTTGGATCATTGAAAAAGGAAGAGAGTTTCATAAAAACATTTACTTCTTTATTGACTACGCCAAAGCCTTTGACTGTGTAGATCACAACAAACTGTGGAAAATTCTTCAAGGGATGGGAATACCAGAACACCTTACCTGACTCCTGAGAAATCTTCATGCAAGTCAAGAAGCAACAGTTAGAACTAGACATGGAACAACAGACTGGTTCCAAATCTGAAAAGGAGTACATCAAGGTTGTATATTGTCACCCCGCTTATTTAACTCATATGCAGAGTACATCATGCGAAATGCTGGGCTTGATGAAGCACAAGCCAGTCAATCCTAAAGGAAATCAACCCTGAATATTCATTGGAAGGACTGATGCTGAAGTTGAAGCTCCAGTAATTTAGCCACTGGATGTGAAGAGCTGACTTATTGGAAAAGACCCTGATGCCAGGAAAGATTGATGGCAGGAGGAGAAGGGGGTGACAGAGAATGAGGTGGCTAGATGGCATCACTGACTCGATGGAATGAGCCTGAGCAAATTCTGGGAGATTCTAAAGGATAGGGAAGCCTGGCATGCTGCAGTCCCTGAGGCTGCAGTCAGACACGACTTAGCTACTGAACAACAACCTTGAGTCTGAGCACCTGAGAACTCCCAAATAGGGTGTAAGAAGGTGACTGTCCTCAGGCAGCTGGTACAAAATGAGGCATATCAAATAACTCAGAGCCACTGCAATAAAGGCCTGGCTCCAAACAGCCCCAGGACAAGAAACTCATTCCTAAACTTTTGAGGTTTTCAATATTTGTTAGTTGAACCCTAACCTGAAACCCCAGAGAAGGCAATGGCAATCCAATCCAGTACTCTTGCCTGGAAAATCCCAGGGACGGGGGAGCCTGGTGGGCTGCCGTCTATGGGGTCGCACAGAGTCAGACACGACTGAAGCGACTTAGCAGCAGCAGCAGCAGCAACCTGAAACCCGCAACTTGTCTATATTCTGTTCTCTTTCAAGAATTATTCCCTTGAACTGTAGCTGCTGAAAACGAAAGAAGGGTCTTCCCTGGTGGTCTAGTGGTGGTTAAGACTCCAAGCTTCCAATGCAGGGGGCTTGGGTTTGATCCCTAGTCAGGGAACTAAGATCCCACATGCTAAGCAGCATGACCAAAAAAAAAAAAAAAGAAAAAAAAAACACCGAAGTAGGACAACTATAAATTTAGTTAAAAGAAACTTACAGGTAGTTTATGAAGCAAAACCCGCTATTCTTTGGCTTCAGCCTGGGAAAAAAAAGACATCTGGAGGATCCAAGATGCCAGAACTCAGTCCAAGTCTGGATAAACCCTACCCACAGTAGTTAACCAAAATTTCACTCCAGGGCTTCAGAAAGGGGCAGGGAAAAAAGGAAAAAGCACTGAATTTAATGAAAATGTTCATCTTATTCTTTATGGGAAATGTTATTATTAACCAATTCTTGGTTTTATTTGCAATGATCCTTTGCTGTATCAAAGCGTGTTTTTCTTTGCAGAAAATGTCGCTCTAGGAAAAAAATTAACTCATATGACCGCACATAAAAACCACTTTATTTGGAGATTAGCCTGTCATCAGAAGAAATCAGCGGTGAGAGGCCCCTCATGACAACCGCCTTCTGACTCATCTTCCTGCTACCCTTCCACGGTTCGTGGTCCATACAACATTCAGAATGATCTACTGGAATCCAGATTATCGTTATCTGGATTCTTCTGGCCACTTTTTTTTTTTCTTTCTGGCCATTTTAAGTGAGGTCACATCCTCCCCCTGCTCAAAACCCTACTATAGTTTCTCATCACATTGATAATAAAATCGAAGTGCTAACTACTGCAGCTTACAAAGTCCTGGGTGACCTGGTTTCTGGGTCTCTTTTAGGTATGATCTATTATGCTTTCTTGCCTTCACTCTGTCCATCCACGTTGGCCTCTATTGTTCACTGAAAGTGCCCAGCACAGTTCTGTCTTTGTTTTGTCAAGTCTCCCCTCAGCTGTGTATGACTTTCTTCCTCACCTCCTTCAGGGCTCTATTTAAAATAGTACCTCCTTGAAGGGTCTTCCGAACACTGTATCTAAAATAGCACAAAATCAGGACTTCCCTGGTAGTCTGAGGGCTAAGATTCTGAACTCCCAATGCAGGGAACCTGGGTTTGATCCCTGGTCAGGGAACTAGATCTCACATGCTACAACTAAGAGTTTGCATGCTGCAACTAAAGCCAAAACAAATCCATACCCTATCTCTCTGTGCATATTTAGTTGCTCAGTCGTGTCCGACTCTGCAACCCTATAGACTGTAGACCACCAGGTTCCTCTGTCCATGGAGTTTTTCAGGCAACAATACTGTGGTGGCTTGCCATTTCCTATTTCAGGGGATTTTCCCCCACCCAGGGAGAGAACCCAGGTCTCTTGCATCTCCTGAATTGGCAGGCGGAGTCTTTACTGCTGTGCCTCCTGGAAAGCCCCTACTCTATCTCTAGCACCTTGCTAATTCTTCCTATCACTACCTAAGATTATACTACATTTTGCCTATTGTTTGTCTCTCCCACTAGAATGTCAGCACGGTGAGATCAAAGACGTCTGCTTTGGTCACTGTTACATTCCCAATGCCAGAAATGTACCTTGTCATGTGTTACATGGCTGAATGTGAATAAATCTAGCTTTAATAACCCACCGTCAATGTTCTAAGAAGCATTTTGATGAATGAAGACATATTTTGGAGGTAGGAGTTGGTGACTGATTGGAGATGCACGGTGAAGGTGGGGGTGGTATCAAGGATTCCCTGATTTTTGTCAGGAACTCACCAGTGGGTGGAAGCATCAGTTACCAAGACGAGGAGGAAGACCAAAGAAGCTGATTTGTAGGGAGGGTGAGCTCAGTTTTGTACACCTAAACCTTGAGATGCCTGTGGGACAACCAGGTGTAGAAGTTAAGTAGGCAGTTGGATATGGGATAATTAATTTTTTAAATTGTTTGAATCTTTTTTGAGCTAGGTTTTAACTGAATTAAAAGGCACCCTACTGACATCTCTGTGGTCAAGCATAACTCAAACTCTATGACAGACTTGTTAAAATCTGACAGTTCACAATGACAGGGACTCTATTTTTTCTAAGTGAAAGAGCTTCCTGGTAACTAAGAATGATGATTGCGAATGTTCACTTTTTTGGCAAATGGTTACTTCACCTAAAATCATAAGCTAATTCTTTAAGAAAAAGCTTAAATCCTCCTGAGGCTGTCCTGCAAGTGAGTTTAACATGGATGCAGAAGAGGCTCAACTGTGTACCTTGCATGAGAAACAGGTTCTTCTTGCATTTTCTTCTGGACAGTTTATTCTAGGTTGTTGAATGGAATGTGTATTCCACTTCTAAGCACAAATTTGCTTACTCCATTTGTAGAGTGTACTTATTTATTTTTAAAATTTTTTGGCCATGCCACACAGCTTGCAGGATCTGTTTCCTGCCAGGAACTGAACCTGGGCCAGGGTGGTGAAAACATGGAATCCTAAACTGTAGAGTGTATTTATTACATTAAAACTGATTTCTTGACTTAAGTGTGTATATCCTGTTCTGGACAAAAGTGATTTGTTTAAAATCTCAAATGAACTCTGCCTTTCATAAGTACTGCAGGTTTTGCTTCATAAATGCTGATTGCAACCAGGCTCTAGCATTTGTGTGTTATCTGAAACACTGGGAACCTCCTGAGGCATGGAATTTCTGATGTCAACACGGAGAGGGGATACTAGTTTTCCGCAGGGTTGGCACCAGTCTAACATACTGCCAGTACACAATCTTCAGCCACTTAAATATTAAACTCTTACCAATGACTATAGAATACAAATTTGGTTTTTCCCTCTTAAGAAATGTCACACGTCAGAAAAAAAAAAAAAGAAATTTCACACATCAGCAAGTGGTTTGAGGAAATGATTTTATGGCAGAGATTAAGTGAGATGGTTCAGTTCAGTTGCTCAGGCGTGTCCGACTCTTTGCAACCCCATGAACCGCAGCACGCCAGGCCTCCCTGTTTATCACCAACTCCCGGAGTTCACCCAAACCCATGTCCACTGAGTTGGTGATGCCATCCAACCATCTCATCCTCTGTCGTCCCCTTCTCCTCCTGCCTTCAATCTTTCCCAGCATCAGGGTCTTTACATTAAAAAAAAAAAAAATTATCTATTTATATACAGGGTCTTTTCAAATGAGTCAGTTCTTTGCATGAGGTGGCCAAAATATTGGAGTTTCAGCTGCAACATCAGTCCTATCAATGAACACCCAGGACTGATCTCCTTTAGGATGGACTGGTTGGATCTCCTTGCAGTCCAAGGGGGTCTCAAGAGTCTTCTCCAACACCACAGTTCAAAAGCATCAATTCTTTGGTGCTCAGTTTTCTTTATAGTCCAACTTTCACATTCATACATGACCACTGGAAAAACCAGTGAGATGGTAGTAAGAGACTTTTAAATCTCTGGAAGAATACCTAGTTTACTCAAAACATCCTAAAGCTAAGTTGTCATTCAATAATTCAACCAGCAGTGAGTTTACTATGTGTGCATATGGGCATAAGGGAGGAAGGATGTTTAGAACACATATCTTTACTTTCCAGAAACTCAAGGTCTAGTAAAATCACATATTTAGAAAAACAGAAGAAAAGATAAAGATTGTGACAATATATGATTAATTCTACCTCAGGTAGTCTGGGAAGGATTCACAGAAGTAGAAACATTTAATTGGAGTTTTGAAGGACAAATAGGAGTTTTACTAGGCAGATAACGAACATTAGAGAACTAGGGTTGAAGTTAAATGAGTTCTAAGAGGAATGTTGGGTGGATGTGGGAGCATAAGATGCAGAGATCTGGACCACAATACGTAGGGATATGAGTTCTAAGGCATCATATATACTCACATAACACATAGTAAAAGTGTTAGCTTTAAAATCACTCCTAGGTTTCCTGGAATTTTTAATATAAACTGCCAAGAACTCCTTGAGAAGGAAATGGAAACCCACTCCAGTATTCTTGCCTGGAGAATCCCACGGACAAAGCAGCCTTGCGGGCTACAAGTCCATGGGATCACGAGTCAGACACCACTTAGCAACTAAACCACCAAGAAGTCCAGAAGCGACAGGGCTATGTGTGAATTAAAATAAACCTTTTGGGAGTTTTTAATAAAAGGCAGGCACGTGATTAAGTTGTCTGAAGAGCAAAAGAATCCTCTCTTTTAGACAGAAGAGATTCAAAAGACACCCCCTTCAGATCATCTTCTTAGTCATCTCTAAATTGGAATATTTGGTTTGAGCACAAGACTCACTTTCTTCTTGGCTACTTTTATTTTTTTGGCCCATATGGCTGGGCATCTGGGATTTTAGCTCTCTGACTAGGAATTTAATTCCACACCCCCTCCCCCACCACCCGCGGCAGTGGAAATGCATCTTAACCACTGAACCAGCAGGAAGTCCCTTGGCTACTATTTCGACAGGTGGAGACGGACCTGAAGTCATTACCACCTGATCAAAGATGCATATTCTTGGCATTGCCTGGGTATGACTTCTTAATATATTTCAGTAAGATTATATGTTTAAGACGTTTTCAGAAATTGATCCGTAGTCTTGGGTTTTAATTATTCTGTAACGCTATTTCTAACTTGACTAATTATTAAGGAAAAGAAAAGTTTTTAGTCTTCCTTTGAGAATTCTGGATGGTGTTAATACAAATTCATTTAATTACAAAATGGAAAACAAATATTTAAACTCTTCAGAGTTCTTAGCTATACTTCACACTAGTCTTCGTTTCTCCAGCGCCTAGGCACACGCTAAACATGCAAATAATCACTTGTTGACTAAAGAAGTACCTAAAATCTTCGTCTTCTTCTAGATGTAATCGCAAGAAGCTGCAAATCGCAAAGCCCTAATAAACCAGCTTCCAGTCAAGGCGCTTGGGATTTCTCATAGGTCTATTAAAGAACTTGACTGTTACCAGCATAACACTCCGAGCGGTGTTTAACAACAACAAAAAAACTCCCCTAGTCCACAACACACCGAGAAACCTTGTAAAGATGACTCACAGCATTTATAAACTCTCTATAGCACAAATGCTAAATAACATTAACATTAAATGAACCCTTGGTTGATTTGACACACTTCCCAACTCCTAGCATTTTCAAAGAATCGTGGCAGGTTTCAGGATCCTCAATGATAGCAAAGCAAAACCACCCCGTCCCTTAGGATACGTAAGTTACCTACTTCTGGCGAAAATTTCAGAAGAAAAGCAGGCAAGCAAGTATCTTATTTGGAAAGTACATCTTAAAAGGCAAGCAGCCCTGATCGTCAACCTCAGCCGGCCCGTCACGGGTTGGGAAGCAGGGGCAGCCGGGGAACCCTCAAAATGTCACCCGGTCGCCAGCGACTACGGCGGCTGGAGGAGCTGCCGCAGTCCGTGCCCGCGCGCGGCCAGCCGGGGGGCGCCTCGCTCAGGCCACCCCCACCCAGGCGTCCCCGGGAGCCCGCGGGACGGGGTCGAGAGCTCTGGGCCGACTCCCTTTCCTGGCGGGCACCGCTGCCACCCAGGGAGCCGCCGGCTGCGCGCCTCCCCTCCCCCACCCCAAATCCGCAGGCGCACAGGGCACAGCTGCCTTCCGGGAGGTGCTACCACACCCCGGCCCGACGCCTCGCCTCCCGCCCGCAGCTGGGCTGTGCGGGAGGGGCTGCTGGGAGAGTCGCCCAGGAACTCTCGGAAAAGCGGGGGCGGAGGAAGGGGCCCCTCTAGCCGCGCCTTTGAAACAGCGCTCCTTGTTCTCGATGGTCCCCGCGCGGCCGTCTTATCGAACGCCATTTCCGGTTCCTTTTAAAGGCCCCACGCTGCGCGGTGCTGCGCGTGCGAGGAAGGTATAAAAGGGAGCGAGAGGGCGGGACCGAAGAGGAAGGGGGGGAAGAAGAAAACTAGCGGTAAAGGGGGCGGGGGAGGTGCAAAGGGCGCGCTCGCGCGTCACGTGACCGGGACGCGCCGTTCTTCCGTCGGCCATTTTAGGTGGTCCGCGGCGGCGCCATTAAAGCGAGGAGGAGGCAAGAGCGGCCGCCGCTGCTTATTCTTTTTTAGTGCAGCGGGCGAGAGCGGGAGTGCGCGCCACGCGAGAGTGGGAGGCGAGGGGGGCAGGCCAGGGAGAGGCGCGGGAGCCTTTGCAGCCACGCGCGCCTTCTCTGCCTTGTTGTGTGCTTCGCGCGGTAGAGCGGGCGCGCGGCGGTGGCGGCGGGGATTACTTTGCTGCTGGTTTCGGTTCGCGGCAGCGGAGGGTGTAGTCTCGGCGGCGGCGGAGGCAGTAACACCATGTCGGAGGAGCAGTTCGGAGGGGACGGGGCGGCGGCGGCGGCAACAACGGCGGTAGGCGGCTCGGCGGGCGAGCAGGAGGGAGCCATGGTGGCGGCGGCGCAGGGGGCAGCGGCGGCGGCGGGAAGTGGAGCCGGGACCGGGGGCGGAACCGCGGCCGGCGGCACCGAAGGGAGCAGCGCCGAGTCGGAGGGGGCGAAGATCGATGCCAGTAAGAACGAGGAGGATGAAGGGTGAGTAAGGGGCGGCCCGGGATAGTCAGGCCCAACTATCCCCCCTCCCCCTCCCTACCCCCCCGCCATTAGGCCTCGTTCCCGCTCTCCGCCCGTCCTCCAGGCGTCCGTGCAGCCTCTGCACTGTGCTCCCCTTCTCTATCCTGGTCTCCCCGGGGCTTTCATTTCCTTCTCCCCCCAGCCTGCTAATCGCCCCCTCCCCCATCACACACGTTTCCACCTTTAGCCGTCACCATGCTGCTCCCCGGCCCGCCCTCCTTTCCTCCCTCGCCTCGGATCTCCTCCCACCGACTTAGCCGCCGGAATTTTTTCCCGCCTGTCGAGTGGGTAACCTTTTTTCTAGCCCCGATGTCTTCTCGCTGCCCAGTTTTCTTAAAAGTCCTGGGCATAAAAAACGCAATCAGACAGAAAAGCTTGTATGCCTGGACACCTAAGGGTTATTGGGTGCTTCTCACTGCAGCATCCCGAGACGATGCTTTTCTTCTCAAAACACATGCTTCGGGGAATGTGTAGGCTGTCCAGCTCTGCTCCTCTCCCGTCTCGGCTTCAGGCCGAATTTTTTTTTTTTTTTAAGTATTTTGAGTAAGTTTCGCCTCGATCTTCGCCTTTTTTCTCTATGCACCATCGCCCAACGGCTTGCTCACATAGTCCCTACTTTTTAGCTTTACGAAACCCAGTGGGCCCGGTAAAATTGCCCGATCGCCTGTTGGTACGTTGGTTTTGCTGCCAGGGCTTTCCTGAAGTTCCTGGTCGGCGGGCCTGCGCCTGACTGGAGCTGTTCTACCTCTGGCCTGCAGGCTGCCCTTCCCCCACCCCGCTGAGTTATTCTAACCGCGCACCTTTTTCGCGCCCTCGGCTATTGGATTCCCCGACTGTTGGTACAGATTGTACATTTACCTTACCTCTTCTGGGCGGTTTTCAGTTTTTACAACCCACCCTGTGCCCGGGATCCTCTTTTTGGTCTCTCTTGATTTCTCCTTCCCGCTCTCACCCACTTAAGTTAGAGGAGGCCCACCAGCCTTTTTTCATAAAACGAACAAATCCTGTATTGTGCTATGGCTTTTTTTTTTTTTTTGCAGGTTTTTAACTAGTAAGTTGTTTGCTCCATTTGGAATACGTTGTGTGTATTACTTAAAGCTGCATAGTATTTATTAGAACGCAGCCTTTGGGAGCCGGGAGCATAATACAGGAGTTAGCAGCAGGGACTAAATCGAGGTTCTTGCTTGAGTTTTCTTATTCCCGTTATTGATCGCTCATGTTGGGTTAACGCTTCCATTACTTTTTGTGGTTGGGCCGGGGGGTGTGTCTGTAAACTTTTCCGCTGTAACAAGGAGAAAGGTGTTGGTAGAAGGTAAAAACAGTAAAATGTCGCTTTAACCCAATATTAGAAAACACGTTTTCCTTTATTGGGGAAAAGCACAAGGTTTGCAGCGGGAGAGAGATAAGCCCTTTGGATCCAGGATTTAATATTCTCAGCCGAGGCAGACTTGTGTGGGGCTGTTTTGCTGATTGCTGGCTTTGGGAGAGTAGAGGTGGGATGGGGAACTTCATTTATCTTGAATTATGTACGACTTAGTTTAAGAAAGGGATATGTTAAATGTTTGGCAACTTAAGCCTTTAACATTTTTTTTTTTTTCCTCTGAATTCTGTTCTTTGGACAGAGGCAGCCAAATGATTAATTGCTTAACGTACTGTTTGGGGCAGGCTTTCTGTTCTGATTTTTCAAATCACAAAGCAGCTGCCTTTGTAGTTTATCTACTATTGAACTAGAGTGTAAATGAATTAAAGTTTTTAACCCTAACATGTCAAACACTAAAACTAGAATTTTGATTGGTTGCTGTACCGGTTGTTAATTCCCTAGCCATTCAAACTCCTCCCCACGACACTCTGAAGCAGCGACGGCACAGCGGGAAGAATGGTAAAACTTTTACATTTTATTTCTGTATTATAAAGGTTTCAGTAGTCATAACATGTGGAGGCTGTGAATTGGTTAGTTGCCCATTGATTCCCAGGAAATTCTAGACTTTAGTACAGTAGGATATTGTACCTGGGATATAAAACCTTTTAGGTATCGTGTGTGATCTTTGGGCAAAATTGATGCCATTACATGGTTTTTGGTCCGTGGTAATGCATGTATTTGTGGTTTGGCCAATTAAAGCTTAATATAATTAGTAATGATGTTTTCTATGTGAGCAAGAAAAAGTAAATTTAAAGTTGATTTGTTTTTGTTAAGACAAAATTTTTTTGTTGTAATTCTAACTTTAATGCTATGTGTGAAGGTTATCTTATATGAAGTATTGTGTTTAAAATATATTGCATGTTATACTGAAGTATTCTGGACTTGTCAATAGTAAAACCATTTTTAAAGTAGTATTGTGTATATGTATGCAAAAATGTAGTTTCTTTTTTTTTTTAAATCACCAAACATTTGTAAACACAACTTTAATAAGAATTGCACATTGATATTAAAGCATACTGATGTGGCTTTCCACTACAGCTTAAATCAGATTTTTTAGATGTTCAGTGTGATTTGGCTGGAATGTTAATTACAGTTGGTTTACATGTATTCACAATTGCATGACTTTTTGGAAGTCTGGTAGATTATTGTTCTTTTTATCCCTCCCTTTCTCCAAATGTCACTATTTCAGCCTTTAGGTTATATCTGAGTTTTCTAAGAGTTTGTATTTACTACCACTGGTGTTTAGAGGGCAGGTAAATTGAAGATAGTTGACTTATAGCTGTAGAAAGTACATTCTAAGAGCCCAGTTGGGATAACATTTAAATCTTACAGGAGCTTATTACTGTTATTTTCTTTCACTGAAATCTGTCCAGTATTATTATTGGAGATGAAGTTTGACATACCAAATAAAAGTTTTTTGATGCAAATTAATCTGTTTGGCCCTTTGATAGTTGAATTTTATTTCTAGGTAATAGTGGCAAGCTAAGTATAAATTACAGCTGTACTTGACTTTACTGCTCCATTACTTATTTCATCTTATGTAAGCAATTATTTTTAGTAATTTGAAAGGACCATACACTTAGGTATAAAGGTTTCTTGTTTTTTTTGACTTTGCGATAATTTTTGTGTTCTGTTACCTAATACTATAACTTTGCAAGTTTTTTGAGTAATCCCTTAGGAAAATTGGACAATTGAATATTTACAGTTAACAATTTTAGATTATGAAATTTACTTTGTACATTTAACAAATATTTTCATTCTAAAGTCTAATAATTTGACTTAAAAAAATTACTGTCTTATTAGTTGGCCTTGTGCTTTACACATACTGTTTCTTAGACAAACAAAATCCCTCAAATTTCTGATCTTTTTGGTGTCTGCACTTGCCACCCTATATGTTCTTCTCTGTGTCCCAATTTGAGGAAAACTGGGGAAAAGTTTCATAATAGCAGTGAAATAGTGGTTACTACATACAAAATTATCTAAATTTAATTTCTCAAACACATCTTTTTGTGTGTTTCTTTTTACAATTCTAGCTTGAGACTAAAGTGACTACGATTTCATCTTAAAAGTATTTTAAATTATTGTAGACTGAAGTGTTATTTTTAATATAAGAATAAACAGGTATTTTGAGGAGGGCATGCTTGTTAAACCTCTAGTGGAATAAAGGGTTTCCACAATTTACTGTGGGCCTTTAGAGTATTTCCATAGTAAAATGCCTGCCTGAGTTCACCTCATTTTAATTTTTCCAACTTTAACGTCCCAAGTTTTTACTTAGAAACTACTAGACTGGGATTGCCCATTTTGGTGTGGACTTCTCTATAGGGCTACAATCCTTTTAGATGCTCTAAAATTAGTGTCTGGTAAAAGAACACATCCCATGTACAGCAAGCTACCTGGAGACGGAGTTTTTACATTCTAATGATTCATGGGGAGCTGTAATAGTAACTGTGTTAACCTTCAGACAGTTTTACAGGGTAGGTGCATTGACTTGCCTTCACTGGATTAGACAAGAAGCAGAATAATCCCCCATTCGTCTATCAGCCAAAGTACAGCAATACTTTCCTGTTAATAGGGTGATTGATCTAGTACTGTAACTATTAGTGTATAAACTTAAGTATGATTCTTCCTGTTTGAGGATATTGTAAATTAAATGTGCTATAGGTTGTCACCCATCTAATTTTTAAGAAATGGGTCTACCTAACAAGTTTATTTGTTTTAATATTTGAGATTATAATCTATACCCTGGGGCTTCTGGGGCATCTTGAGCATCGCCTTGTAGAACAGTTACTTTTAGATAAAGTAGTCTCACGCCAAATTGACTGGCCTTTGATTCAGTACATTGGATTTACTATAAAGTTGAGACCCTGAGTAGACTGAATTTTAACTTTCTTTGGAACCTTTGGCAGCTTTCCAGGGCTAAAATTGCAGAAATGGATGCCCCCAGAACTTAGGATGATGAACCTCTAAGGAAGGAGTACTAAATTCTCTTCGTTTCACATTCTTACTCTAATACACAGGATTCTAAAATCACCTGACCTTTTGGGTTTGAAATTGGAGAATATCATTATCAGTTTTTAAGTGCTGCTTTTTGAGATGAATATACTTGTGACCCCTATAAATTAAGTATGTTTACTGTGGGTGTTTTTTTTTTTTTTTTTTAACATTACCTGGGTACTCTGTCATCTGTAAGGGTGCCCTAACAGAGTTTTGAATTTACCATTGTATGTGATTTCATGGCCAATATTGAGGGTGATTAGTTTTAGCTTGAAAGCATTTAAAAAGGAATAGAATTAATTTTTTCCCCCATTCCAGTTAAAATTGCACCTTGAGAGTGTGCAGATTCACAAATGGAGTGATGAACAACTTTCGTTAGTTGAAGTTTTATTTGACTTTAGTTCTGCTTCAACGTTTTAGTAGATAGGGCACAGAACTGGATGCTGGAAGCGTGGGATCTGTTTCTGTTACTTCACTTCCAACAGTGTGGTCTCAGGTAATACGACATGCTTGTTACTTGGTTTGCTGATCTGTGTGATGGAAACACTGCTCATCACAGGAAGATTGACTCCATAGCCTGCTTTCATAGCTTGTGTGTATTTATCCTGTGCCTTAATAGTTGGTACTGCCACTGGTTTACTCCTGTGGAGTAAAGGTAAGCATGTTTTAGTTTCTGGAGTATTATATTGTACATTGGAACTAGACATTTAAGACTATTTGGGGGTGGATTGGGGAAACTCATATTACTGACAGTGTTTGGCCAATAATCAAGGTGGTAGTTTTAAGTATTGGGTCATGTTCTGTAAGCTCCTGCTTATCTAGACTTGAAGCTATCACAAAGCCTAAACAGCTCTGTCTCCCTACCTCAAGTCTCGTGAGAAAGATAGATGAAACTATCAGCCAGTATACTCAAAAAGCAATCAACAGACAATGTCATGGAATGAATCTTACATACTTTTCCCCTTACATTATTAAAAAGTAATGTGATTTTAAAGCATTGCAAGATTCTGAAGTTCCATTAAGAAAGGTGAAAATTATTTGATGAGTTTAGTGTTGATAAAGAATTGTGAATGTGTAGTAATCTCAGTTAACCAGAATGTTAACCTCTAGGTAGAACAGCGTTTACCTTACAAAGTTGATTGAGAGTTTATTTTAAAAGCAAAATTACAAGATGTCGTTCTTGCTTGGGAATGAAATGGGGAAATTTTGGGTTAAACATTTAAAGTTTGTTCAAAAACTCTCATGTTTATTAGCTATTATGTTTCAACTCAGTTGTCTTTTTTAGTCATTTAGGTTCATTCAAAGTATGAAGAAATAAGATCTGATACATTAGCTAGAAGAATTTTTTTTTTATTTACTTGCTAAAAGTTTGTCAAGCCATTTCCAGGGGGATTTTTTTATACAGATTCTGAAATGATACCATGTGATATCTAGTTGCAAAAAATGAACCCCTCCCTGTTTAGGTAACTGCTGACTTAATTTTAAACTAAATCTGTATTTTATAAGGAAGAATAAATACTCATTTTTTAATCTATTGCTAATATTCTTATTATCAATAACTTTTAATATTTTAGGATTGTAAAGACATAATGATAAAATACTAGAAATTTTATTTAAATAAGAATTAGTGTTTATGCTTGAGTGACATTACTCTAAAAGGTGACAGTACTTGGCTAGTCATGTTACACACTTGAGATGTATTATCAGTTTGACATTCTGTTGTAGTTTTTAAACTGTCAGAATTTGTTATGAAACTACATATGGAAGATTACAAGTTGTTGGGAAGTTTTAAAAGTTAAGAGAACTTTGTTTGCCCTTTTCCAAAATTGGAAAGAAGTGTAATAATTGTATTACTCTGAAAAGGGTATTTGACAGTAAAGCCTTGTTAGGGGAAGTCTCTTTATATAAAAAGTCCTGTTGAGTTTGGAGTGTTTAACCCTAGGGGCCTCAGTAGCATAGAGAATAAAGTTCTTAGATGGGAAGAGACAGAACAGCTTCCTCCAGCCAGTACTGCTCCTTCCATGCTGCTTTTTATATTCAGAAATGCTTCCTTATTGAAGGTACTGGCATTTATGTGGAGTATAGACAAGTCAGTAGTGTGAATTTGGAACTACATTTTATTTACGAGTTTCAGACAACCTAATTTCCTGTCTGTATTTTTTATATGGGATATTTAAAGTTTTGAGGCTAAGTCTTCAGCATTAAAAATAATCTTAGGATCCATTTATATAAAACTCATCCTGGCCTATACCCCTTTAATGTTGGAAACTTTCATTAGCAGCTCATGCAGATTAAAAAAATTCAAGTCATTGAATAAATGAAAAAGTTATTTAATAATTAGATATAGTTTGTGTTCTACCCTTCTAAATAGTAATTTGTTTTTATGGAGCACTTGGAGTGTGTCATACCATGTTCTGTGCCATTTAAATCCTTATTGCAGATAGCTGAGGTAAGCTTTTAGTAAGTTCTGGAAGAAGGATTTAAACCCCAAGTAGCTTGGCTCACTGCCTCTAAATTTACTTCCTCTAGAAGAGAATGTCCCACAAAGCACCCTCAAGTCTCTCTTGGAGAGTTATCTGCAGTGCTTGTCATTTAATATTACAGTATGGTATAATGTCAGTATCTACAAGGCAAGGGTATTTTAATTGTTCAGTAGGTGTTGTAAGTTGTATACTGTATTGCCTCTGGGGTGCTAAATAATTTTATAGATAGGATTAAAAAATTAAACTTTGTTGATACTGTAGATGAAGTTCTCCACTTCAGCTGGAATTATTGATTCACTTAGAGGTAAGGATCAGATTTTCAACTTGTAGTATTAGGGACCCATTTTTGCTACTTGAACAAGTCCTGTGCTGTAGTTTTAACTTCACTGCTCAGGATTTTTATGAAAGTCCAGCTCTCCTTCATTGTAAAATGTTTGCATGTCTCTGCAGGGGTGTAAGTAACTTTAAAGTCAGTCTTTGCATTCAAGGCAGCAAAGGTAATCTGTGCTTTAAGATACAGTAATATAAAATATAGATAGTTTAAATTGATATCTTACACCATCTCATAATTTGAGGCAGGACATGTGGGAATGCTTATAGAGACGCTAAAATAAGTTTCCATTTATCCAGAATTAACAGGCTTTTTTTTATCTGTTTATATTTTTGGTATGTCTACTGAATATAAATGGGATGGATTTAATATGTTAAAGATGGGATGGATTCGGTACAGCATGTTCATTGTAGTATATCCACCTGTCTGGTTATCAGATTTTGTGCAGCAACCTTCCTTATTAGAGCAGCAGAAGAGCGTTTTGGGACTGCCAAAATGGTAATGAATTTGTCTCAAAAAAAGCCAATTAAACTCTTGGTCAGAGGCTGTTTACTGTTACTTTACCAAAAATTAGAAAAAATCAAGTGCCAACGAACTTCCCCCACAGTGGAGTAGGGAGTATTTTAGAATAGCGGCTGCTGATTAATCTGGCAAAAATGAAAACTAGAACTAAGAAAGCTAGAGCCAAGAAATAAGGTGTATTTAATTCATTAATTAAAAGTTCAGACGATTGCAGGCATGCTACAAGTAGCATAAGGTGTCAGTGGTGACTGACTCTTAAGAGTGTTAAATCATGATTACAGCAGAAGAGTATGTGTGGTGTGCTGTAGGGGAAAAAAGAAAAATCGAATGGAGTGTGTTAATTGCTCAGTCATGTCCAACTCATTACAGTTGTCTAGGACATTTGCTGTTCTGGATAAATGGGATTTGACTGTTAGTTTAAGGAGGATAGCCTCTTCAGTTACCTTTCAACTCTTAAGGTAGGCACATTTAACTATTTTTTGATCCTCAGGACTCCTATTAAATGTGCAAAGTTTCTCTAGAGGACACTTGATGGGCCAATTGATGAATTAGTATGCTTATGTAGTTAAGAAAACTGATATCTAATGTTGACAAAAAGTTTGGGGTTTGTGAATAATAGAATGTGCCTCATTCTTGGTGTTATAATTTACTTCTTTGTAACTATTTTTTATTAATTTTAAATTGAGGACACAACTCAATAAAAACATTGCCTTGGGTAAATAAAACATTGCCTTGCGTTAATAAAAGCAAAACTAGTTTTTCCCCAGTATCTGAGGAACAGGCCAGACAGCCACAGGATTTTCTTGCCTTTCAATTTTAGTTTTTTAAAAAAGGCTTCGTTTATTTATTCTCTTCAGGTTGAAATAATTTCAAACTGTTAAATTGTTGATGGAAAGTTTCTGTAGTAATCACAATAGTAATTTAATAGTTAAATTTTAGCGTAATTGAAATTGTTTCTATCAAGAACATCCCATGAATATCGGAGTAAGAGGCCATTGCCATATAGTCAGTTTCTTTCTCATGAGAAAGAGTAAATGTTGATAATGTACTTTCATCTATGAAGGTAGGTACTCAGGATCTTTAGGTTAAAAATAAAGTGCTTAAAGCAATTTAAGTAACTTGGACTGTATATTATTTCACTGGATATGAAAGAAAATGTCATTGAGAATACCTCAACTTTTTCCCCATGGAATTAGCCATAAACATTAAAAGTACCTGTACATTATGAGTGTTTTGTTACACTCCTTTGATTATAAAATACAAAAAGGGTTAATAAAAGTTAGAGTGTGGAAATTTTATTAGAATTCTGAATGTTAAGTATATAAATAATCCAACTCTAGAATACAGGTACAAGTTGAAAAGCTAACTTAAATGGGAAGCACACTGTATGCCTAAAAACGACTTCTTTTGTGTTACATTTATCATTAGAAGTGAGAACAAGACTGATAATAGATCAGTAACACCTCAGTTAATCTGGCATTTTTAGGTTAAGCAGAAGCAGGATCTTATTCTAGAGACAAGACTTTGTCCTTTAGTTGAAAGAATTGGTTTTAGTTGCAAAATTCTAAGAAGCCCACAAGATGGAGATGTTCTTGTTTTAATTTCTTTCCAGAGCTGAAAGTTAGCACCACATTCCCCCGCTGCCCCTACCTCTGACCCACTGCAGTTACAAAGACAGAAGTCTTTGACCAAGCATGATTTTGTTCCCGTGTTGAAATTGATTTTTAGTCCTCACATAACAAATTCTGACAGTTTACCCTTAAAGTAACAATCTTCGGTCTCTTCAAAGGGTAGGAGGTAATGTTAGCTCTTTTGTGGGAGTGGGTAAAGAGGGCAGAAGTCAGAGGGCTCACAGAGCAGCTGCCAGATCTGAGCTTTATGACCTTTTGCTGTAATAAAAATAAGATTTCATGTTAAATTTTCTTTTAGGGGGGGTGTAGTTTGGTTTTAAAGTGTCTTGGTGGTTTCCACTTAACCGCCTGTCACTTGTAGCATTTTAAAGATTTAAATATCTTATTGCTGGTTAACTGAGGTTCTACTGGAAATAAATCATCTAGGTTAATTAGTGGGTTTTGCTTCAGTGGATAATTCTATTTGTTTATTAAATTGCTTATGTGATTATTACTTTTGTCTTTATTAAGGATTCTTAGCACATCCAAAAACTTGGTTTACAACTTAATTATGAGACTGTCTTTTTTTGTGCTAAGAGTTTTATTAATGAGAGAACTGTTAGAAAAGAAACTTCAGCGTAAGCACATGGTAGCTGCTGTGATTAGCGGGAACTGCATAGCCTTTTTATAAGTTTAGTAAAGATTTGGAAGAGAAATTTCAAGGTGAAATTCTGTATTTTGCTATTACCAGTATTGTAATTTAAGAAAGACGGTATACACTCTTTTTACCTTGAGGATGCACTTATCTCCAAAGACTTAATCTGCTGCTTGCTCACTATCTTGTAATTATGCAGGCGCAGTAGTGATAAAACTCTGCAACAATGTAAATAGGATGTTCCTGATATGTGGTTATGTAGGAAGAGTGACATTTTAATATACTGCCCAGTAAATCGGTGCAGTTTGGGGAAAGTATATTATTGATGTGGATACTTAAGGCAAAATCAAAAACTTTTTAGCATTTTAATATTGCTTTTTGTCTTTACAGGAAAATGTTTATAGGAGGCCTTAGCTGGGACACTACAAAGAAAGATCTGAAGGACTACTTCTCCAAATTTGGTGAAGTCGTAGACTGCACTCTGAAGTTAGATCCTATCACAGGGCGATCAAGGGGTTTTGGCTTTGTGCTATTTAAAGAGTCGGAGAGTGTAGATAAGGTAGTGTGCTATGTGTTCTAATCAGTTAATAAAATATGTGAATAGTTTGATACAATTAATATGCCCATTATTTGTGATTTCCCTCTTTGTGCTTATATGAAGAAAAAGAGAACTGTTTTTGCCAATACATTTTAAGAATCAGATTGAAGAATTGTTTCCTGAATACTTCATGTGCCAGGCTCTACTACATTAAAATTAAATGTAAAAAGCTTTAAAGATGCTTGATTGTAAAGATGTGCTGTGACACGTTCACAGAAGTACAGACGTTGAAATCTGTAGGTAGGAAACTTGACTGAATCATTTTGCATTTCAGTCTTTAGTCTACGGGGAAGTAGCAGTCATGCTTATAGTGTTGATAGAGGCATGATGATTTTCTGGTAATTGATTAACCCTTCTCATTCTTAACTGACCTTGAGGTTTAGACACTAGTATGTAAATAATCTCTGAACTTTAGTTAAGATACACATCGTTCAAATGAAAAACTTCAATTTCCTTAGGTCATGGATCAGAAAGAACATAAATTGAATGGGAAGGTGATTGATCCTAAGAGGGCCAAAGCCATGAAAACAAAAGAGCCTGTTAAAAAAATTTTTGTTGGTGGCCTTTCTCCAGATACACCTGAAGAGAAAATAAGGGAGTACTTTGGTGGTTTTGGTGAGGTATGTGATAATATTTTGACCCTTTTTTTTTTTGTCAAATTTAGTATAAATACAGTTGTCACACTATAAGATATCTCACTGGGTTTTCCCAAATTGTTTTGAAGTTTGGTTAGACAATGTGATTTGTTTTGAAATAAGGATGGTATAGATACTTTATTAGCAGTATTTTCAGAGCAGTATCTTGGAAGGTTAGAAGACTTCCTGTCCTGGTTTACTGAGGCGCTATTGTGGGCACAGTGGCCACAAAGACTTAGAGTAGAAATTTACTGGATTAGTAGAAGGAATAAAACTGTAAACGAAGAAGAAATCCAGATTGGATTACCTGAGATGTACAAGGAGATGCTTCAGCTGAGAATAGGAAAGAAAGAAAATACGGTGTAGTGCCTTCTCAATTTAGGTACATGTATATGTGCAGATTTTATGAACCTAATTACAGACTTGGTGAGATTCTGTTTGTGAATTAATGATTTATTTATTTTTATTTATTTTTTTTTTTGAATTAATGATTTAAAGCTGAGAAATTTGAGTCTTTAGACCCACATACAGTCAGCAGACATCGTTGGTATGATTCAGACAGATATATTGTTTGTTTTGTTGTTAGTATTTAGGAGCTGAAATGCCTGCAAAAATCTGAGCATTTACCTTTTCTTCAATATTTGTAAGATCGAGCAACATTGGGATTGCCTTCTTT